>NW_015505949.1:187727-198111 GCF_001515645.1 Sinocyclocheilus grahami
TACTTTCCATACCCACTGTATATATATATATATATATATATACACACATATACTGTATATATGATTTTTTTCTGTTTTTGTCTCTGATGCTCACCAAGGCTGCATTTAATTGATCAAAACACAGTAAAAACAGTAATATTGTGAAATATCATTACAATTTAAAATAACTGTTTTCTAATTCAATATATTTTAAAATGTAATTTATTCATGTGATGTCAAAGCTGAATTTTCAGCATCATCACTCCAGTCTTCAATGTAACATGATCCTTCAGAAATCAGTCTAATAAGCTGATTTGCTGCTCAAGAAACTTTTCTTATTATCATCAATGTTAAAACCAGTTGTGCTGCTTCATATTTTTTTGTGGAAACTGTGATACATTTTCTTTCAGGATTCTTTGATGAATAGAAAGTTCAAACAAAAAGCATTTATTTGAGATAGATAGATAGATAGATAGATAGATAGATAGATAGATAGATAGATAGATAGATAGATAGATAGATAGATAGATAGATGTTCCCACATGTTATTATCACATGACACGACCAGTAATGTAACTGACTGAGTTATAATCATGTTATTTTGACAGTCAGCTTACGTCTTGTTTTCTGGGTTTCTGTTGAAAATGCAAAACCACGATAACCTCGACTGGCATGGTATCTGCAAGTTAAAAGGCTATCAGTAGTGAAAGTGAAAAAAAGCTCACGGGTGCTCATTTAAAAAGCTCACGGGTGCTCATCTCATCTCTCTGAAAACCGCCACATGAAATGATTCAGGGCTATTTACAAAAAGCCAGGCTCTGGCACACAGCAGCAAGGGCAATCAGAGCAGATATTCCTCAGTGGAGGGACTTCTCTCTGGAATGGATGACTGCAGTGGTCAAGTTCGGAGCCCTGGCAGCCCGAGTGTCCTGGAGGTCTGGCACTCGTGTGTGAGCGTGCTTCTTCACACTGTAATTAAACAGCCGTCCCTCAAAAGTCTGTCAACACCAGAGACCGTTCCAAGAGCATCTGAATACCAAATGCACTGCCCTCTATAGTCTGCTGGTATAGCACCCAGGCAGTTTTTCTTCTCATATCTTTAAACTTTGGTGCTAAACCTATTGCAAATATCAGTAGTGATGTGTATTAGATTTTAGTCACTATCACATGAGAAGGCGAAATGATGATGCCCTTCTTCCTGGTTGCATCTAATGCTTTTCTACTTTTATAATGCCAGTATTGGCAGCGCTTATCTATTTAGACTGATACAAAATCAGTTTTGAGGAAATAATGCAATATCTATGGTCTGTGAGAGAAATCTGCTCACTGTTCAGCAAGGGTGGATCAATACTGAAGTATTTTGATGGTGCAAGACTGCCACCTGCTGCTAGTTTTTCAATGCATCCGTACACATTTGTTAGGAGTTTTAGAGCAACACCGCCAATAAGTCTGTTGGATAGGCAATGCAACCATCTGTTACCATATTCCTTGTTATGTTTACCAGAACATCCGTCAGAATGTGCCGACCCTAATCACTGTTTTGGCACATGGCAAGAATCTGTAATATTGTATTCTTTGTAATCTCGTGTCCATATGTAAGCTGATTTGTGATTTAAAAGACGTTCTGAATGGAAAAAGCTCAGTTAGTTGTGCCAGTATGTGTCAAATACACCTGCAAACTACTGCTTATGAACTAAGTTGTGCATAATTTTTTTTCTATTTCTTTGTCTTTTTTTTCAACATTTGTCAGTTGTTTTACAGAACTGGAGAACAACCCACTGTAATAACTGCAATAAAGCTCTCGTGCACACCTACAGGCTAAGGTCAAATAGTCATTTCCCACAGAATGACTGACTCTCCTTCACCTTGCTGACAAAAGTATTTTTTTACCATTTATTTTTTACCATGGAATTTAAGTTAAATAATAAAAATAAATGTAGTAGTAGTAATAATAACAATAATAATAAACAATGACCATATATTTATTATTATTCACAGTAAAGAAATCAGATCAGTCGCTTAAAAAAATCAACCCTCCACACACACACCTTTACTGTCGATTTTGGGTTTAATGATTTCTAATATATTGTTAAATATATATATAAATGTATATATTGTTATTGTAATGTATTTGAGAATGTGTGTGTGTATACAGTATCTCATGACTACTGAACAACCCACTGTAATAAAGCTCTCTTGCACACCTACAGGCTAAGGTCAAATAGTCATTTCCCACAGAATGACTGACTCTCCTTCACCTTGCTGACAGAAGTATTTTTTTCCCCATTTATATTCTCCATGGAATTTAAATAAACAAATTTAGTAGTAACAATAATAATAATAATAAACAAAGATAATATATAATAATATAAAGAGAATAAACATAATGATAGTCATGAACCAAAACAACCAGTACACTTTTTTTTTATTTGAAACACACACACACACACACACACACACACACAAAACTTTTGTTTTTGTTGTGTCTTCTGTCAGTTCCTTGTATCTGTTCTCTGGGTGTGGGGGGCAGGGGAAATATACAGTGGGTATGGAAAGTATTCAGACCCCCTTAAATTTTTCACTCTTTGTTATATTGCAGCCATTTGCTAAAATCATTTAAGTAAATTTTTTTTCCTCAATGTACACACAGCACCCCATATTGACAGAAAAACACAGAATTGTTGACATTTTTGCAGATTTATTAAAAAAGAAAAACTGAAATATCACATGGTCCTAAGTATTCAGACCCTTTGCTCAGTATTTAGTAGAAGCACCCTTTGGATCTAATACAGCCATGAGTCTTTTTGGGAAAGATGCAACAAGTTTTTCACACCTGGACTTGGGGATCCTCTGCCATTCCTCCTTGCAGATCCTCCCCAGTTCTGTCAGGTTGGATGGTAAACGTTAGTGGACAGCCATTTTTAGGTCTCTCCAGAGATGCTCAATTGGGTTTAAGTCAGAGCTCTGGCTGGGCCATTCAAGAACAGTCACAGAGTTGTTCTGAAGCCACTCCTTCGTTATTTTAGCTGTGTGCTTAGAGTCATTGTCTTGTTGGAAGGTAAACCTTCGGCCCAGTCTGAGGTCCTGAGCACTCTGGAGAAGGTTTTCATCCAGGATATCCCTGTACTTGGCCGCATTCATCTTTCCCTCAATTGCAACCAGTCGTCCTGTCCCTGCAGCTGAAAAACACCCCCACAGCATGATGCTGCCACCACCATGCTTCACTGTTGGGACTGTATTGGACAGGTGATGAGCAGTGCCTGGTTTTCTCCACACATACCGCTTAGAATTAAGGCCAAAAAGTTATATCTTGGTCTCATCAGACCAGAGAATCTTATTCAGGTGTTTTTTAGCAAACTCCATGCAGGCTTTCATGTGTCTTGCACTGAGGAGAGGCTTCCGTCGGGCCACTCTGCCATAAAGCCCCAACTGGTGGAGGGCTGCAGTGATGGTTGACTTTCTACAACTTTCTCCCATCTCCCAACTGCATCTCTGGAGCTCAGCCACAGTGATCTTTGGGTTCTTCTTTACCTCTCTCACCAAGGCTCTTCCCCCCCGATAGCTCAGTTTGGCCGGACGGCCAGCTCTAGGAAGGGTTCTGGTCATCCCAAACGTCTTCCATTTAAGGAATGGAGGCCACTGTGCTCTTGGGAACCTTAAGTGCAGCAGAAATTTTTTTGTAACCATGGCCAGATCTGTGCCTTGCCACAATTCTGTCTCTGAGCTCTTCAGGCAGTATATATATATATATATATATATATATATATATATAGTATTTTGACTAATAATATATGACAATGTCAGGGATTCTCATTAACCTTACCTTTAATTACAAAGTAAGCACAATTAAACCCAGTGTATGTGTGCAAACACACATAAACACACACACATATATATATTGTATAAGGTCTTAATTTTAAATTTATAAAATAAAATCTGAAATCTAAAATAATATTTAAATATCATTTACACAAAGTCAACACAGTATGATTACTGAATGGTTGTGTTGGGTTGCTCCCCCAGTGGTTCGGAGTGTAATCTCACAGCCGCCCACACAGCCAGGCGAAGCCATCGTAGTTACGTCATCGTCCCCCTGCATCCAGAATGCGGACGGCGTCACTACAGGGCGGGGCTGCGCCATTTTGAATGTTGAGAGCGGTGCAGGAGGCTGGAGCTGCAGGAAGAAAGCCTCAGGATCTTCACATTTACGAGTCAACGAAAGGACTACCGAAAAGAGCTTCTTTCCTATGTCCGTCTTCATCCAACCCCAGACGAACTGTCTGCAGTAAAATAAATCCGGCAAAGTTATCTGGACAGTTCTGAGACCAAAACCTAGCAACGGCAGGCGGAGGTAAGAGCCGGAAGTGACGTAATAGCGGGCCCGAAAGCGTGATTTTCCTTCAAAATACAGCTACAATAATCTAAGCTTTTAATCAAGTTTAATATACACATCATTATACGGTGTAATATTCCTGCATTTTAAGTATTAATACGTTAGAGAATTACCTCACAGCCAATATTGTTATAATTGTGACATAAAACAATGTCAAAATAAAGGAATAACAAAACAAAAAAAATCATCCAACCCCAGACGAACTGTCTGCAGTAAAATAAATCCGGAAAAGTTATCTGGACAGTTCTGAGACCAAAACCTAGCAACGGCAGGCGGAGGTAAGAGCCGGAAGTGACGTAATAGCGGGCCCGAAAGCGTGATTTTCCTTCAAAATACAGCTACAATAATCTAAGCTTTTAATCAAGTTTAATATACACATCATTATACGTTGTAATATTCCTGCATTTTAAGTATTAATACGTTAGAGAATTACCTCACAGCCAATATTGTTATAATTGTGACATAAAACAATGTCAAAATAAAGGAATAACAAAACAAAAAATTCATTTTAATGTAATGGAACATAAATATTTCCAGAATGCGGACGGCGTCACTACAGGGCGGGGCTGCGCCATTTTGAATGTTGAGAGCGGTGCAGGAGGCTGGAGCTGCAGGAAGAAAGCCTCAGGATCTTCACATTTACGAGTCAACGAAAGGACTACCGAAAAGAGCTTCTTTCCTATGTCCGTCTTCATCCAACCCCAGACGAACTGTCTGCAGTAAAATAAATCCGGAAAAGTTATCTGGACAGTTCTGAGACCAAAACCTAGCAACGGCAGGCGGAGGTAAGAGCCGGAAGTGACGTAATAGCGGGCCCGAAAGCGTGATTTTCCTTCAAAATACAGCTACAATAATCTAAGCTTTTAATCAAGTTTAATATACACATCATTATACGGTGTAATATTCCTGCATTTTAAGTATTAATACGTTAGAGAATTACCTCACAGCCAATATTGTTATAATTGTGACATAAAACAATGTCAAAATAAAGGAATAACAAAACAAAAAAAATCATTTTAATGTAATGGAACATAAATATTACATTTTCCAAAATGGTGTAAATCCATTTTATATAGTACATCGGTTATTTATTAATAATCTAAACCAATTACACTTTAAAATTAAGTCGGTTTACATTCACCGGTTTCAAGATCTCAATTGAATTTATTAATTATAGATTTGTAAATAATTATCAGATTTAAGGCAGACTGATTAATGTAGTCATTTGGTATTTTATTCTCAAAATGTGTCATGTTTTATACTGTGAATCAAATTGTGGACGTTTTAAGTATCATTTTGGTGTTTATTAAAAAAACAAAACAAAAGGAACATCTAATGTTGGCACAGCATGCATTTTTAGGTATCAAGCATCTTTAGATGGGCATTGCTCACACTGCACTGTGGCAATTAAAACTGAACACTAGAGATGCCTGTCACATGAAGCTCTTAGGCATCATTTAAGTTCACCAGTATCAATATTTCAGTATCATTTACCACTAATACTTTTTTTGAAAAATAATGTATCAGCCCTGCTGGCTGCAAAAACATCATCAGCAATATTAAATAAAGTGCATGAATACACAGGTACAGTAGACCGTACAGAAACATTGCATGGTGAAGATATATAATTTACGAATGCATGTAGACAGACAGGACCCTCGGAGTGCCTCCTGAAAAACTATTATGGAAAAAAAGCAGATGACTTTTGGTATTCCCAAGATTTGCAGAATAATGAATGGAATCGGTTCAGGAGAAATACAGGAGGACTTGCCTTACCTACCCGTGTTTACTTGCTTGACTGATTCATAGAATGCATGGAATCGCTCTAATAATTGTATGTAATTAATTGCATCTCTCTTCCATGTTTCAGAGTATTACGTCCAAGCGCTTTTATTTTGGAAAACTGCATTTCCGGCGACTCTCTTGGAAATCTTGCGCTGGTCGCTGCCTTCACACTGCTGATCGAGACTAGGGTCCGACATCGCCACTCTCGCCATGGCAGGTAACTTGGCACGGTTAGGAGCTGCTCAAGCACGGGTTGTATTAAATCAGGTGTATTATAGCGATAGCTTCTATTTGTTTCAGTGAGCGCAGCGGTTGTGCTGAAGCCATCGTCGGCTTTGCTGATCCGCTGACAGTAGCCTAGCATCTTAGCTGCCTCGTTTCCCTCCAGTTAGCCAGCAAATCGGCAAAACTGATTTCGATCGGGCTTTATTCGTAATGGGACGATCATTTGAGTACTGATGCGCCTCTGTGATCTGGGTAGTTATTTCAGCGATGAGCTGCATTTGCGCGGAAATCTGTCCAGCGAAACCCATTCATCGGTCGTTAGCGGGGATGCGCGGTCGCTACGGGGTTTTTAATGTGTCGGTTGTAAAAATGAATAGGCGTTGGATAACGTGTCCTGCTTCTCGTGCTCTGTGTACATGTATCACTTGGTCTGGTGTGTACATCTGCTTGGCATCTCGGCCTCTTTAAATCATCTCCGTTAGAGTAACGTTAGGGAACATTAACCGGCTTCTGCAGAGTCATGAGCAACGAGTCAAACCCCAATGTGTTCCTGCTTCTGAAACTTTAAGCCATCTGACTTATTCACAGAAAAGAAATCAGATCGGTTTCTAAGGGGTGGGAGGATTCACTTATATGGCACTGATTGACAAAAACAAAACAATAATCAACCCTCCACACACGCCTTAATGGGTGTTAAATATATGTATAAATTGTTATTGTAATGTATTATGTATTTGAGAATGTATATGTATATATATCTATATGTAGATAAAAAAAACACACACACACACACAAAAGAACCTTACAAGAAATTGTTCAGATACTGTCCGAAATTTAAGTATTTTAATAATTATTATAATTTTTTTATCTGATTTCTGACAAGAGACGGGAAAGATTTGATCAGTTTCTTTCTGTGTTTTCTCCAAATCACTGTTTTCTCCTTATTCAGGTTTCTTACCGACAGACCTCTTATTGGGTCTCCTGTAGCCGCTTTTCTCGTGAACAAACCCAACCAGTTTGGCGCTGCCTCAAACGGTCCCTCGAGATTTGCCTCAGCCCGTTTCTCCACTCATTAAAAAATGATGCAAGAGCTGTCCTTTAAATTTGATATGGATTATTGCGAGTGTAGACAGTATTTTAGCATTGCTTTCTTTTTTTGTGATGAAAGGGCCAATTTGTTTAGTCAGATGAGAATGCCTTCTTTCCTCACTACCATCTTTCTTGTAGTATACTCTTGTGTTTTTATGTTATACGGAAAGTTTATTTTGAAATCAAATCAAATATTAAGAGAATGTTAGCAAATTAAAAGTTCCTTATAGGTTTATTGATATTTTGAAAGCTTCAAAAGTATCTTTCCCAGATATGTCCAAGGTTCATTTTTATTTGTGGGCTGCAACAAACTTTAACTGGCTTTTATGGTTTCAGGAGCCGGAGGCGGGGGAAACGATGTGCAGTGGTGCTTTTCACAAGTGAAAGGGGCAATCGATGATGACGTAGCCGAAGGTGAGTTCCTGTCTGAATAGTCTCTTCCTGTCTAAGCAGGCGATTCATGGACCATACTCAAAAGTGTGCAAAAAGACAATGGTGTGTCCCCAGTGACATGAGAGACACTACAGAGTAGAGACCTGCACTCCCGCGGGAGTACCTGGGACTCCCGCAAAATAGAAATGATCTAAACATAAATTGTCTAAAACATATAAATTGTTATTGATCTGTTGCACAAAAAGCAAAAAGAACAACTAATATTAACATTAAAATGATTGACACGCGCAAGCTAGGCATAGTTTCTATTTATAACACGTGTTTAAAGGGTTGCGCAATGTAGCCAATCACAGACTCAGCTGTTGATTTCTGGAACGCATTGGCCAATCAGAGGTGATTAAGTTAGAATCTACTCACCGCAGTGCTGAAATTGCGTGCTCAGGATTCCTCATTTTAACACACGACGTGTAGACACTGTGAAAGATTCATTGTGCATATATTTAATGTGTTATAACAGAGCTTTATGAGATCGCGATTAACTGAGATGTCAGCTTTTAGTGATAATAAAGGAAGCGCGCTGCTCGCATTCTGCCATGCCAAACCATGCACGCAGCAGCACATGCTTGCTTTTCTGTTAAAAATAACAGTGGTTTGTGAATGTTGATGCTTAGCCTAAATAACAAATATTTTATCGGGTATGTTGCGGAGCTTAGGAGATATTACAGAACCATTTCATGTAAATTTCTTCGATGTACTTAAAACAAATCTGTATAGATTACTTTTATGCAGGCGGGAGCGGGACAAAACATGAATGTCACGAGCGGGACCAGATAAGATATATTTCTGCGGGAGCGGGACTGAAAAATCCGTCCCGCGCAGGTCTCTACTACAGAGTGCAACAGTCGGGATCCAAAAGTAAAAACCATCCATTTTTCTCCACAGGCAAATTAATTTTGAATGATAACTTATAAATCTTTAAAGACAGACCTGTTGTGAGCTCCAAGGTTGTTAATCAGAGGAAAATGCTTTTGTTGAAGCCATCCGTTCACATTATTTCAACTTATTTAAAAATAATTGCGTTTAGCAGCTTAATTCATGGTGGGAAACGGCATTACCCATGATGCTGTGCAGAAAAATGACACCAATCATTGAGTCATGACAAGCTCTGCAGGGTATGTCCACTCACAGCAAATTACATAATCGAGTGGGTTTAAAATATAATACATGCAATATAATAATAAAAAAAAATAGTTTCTTTAGAAACTTTAAATTAAAAGTTTTATAATTCACTATTGTTTTTAATTTGATTGTAATTTGCAGTGCTTCATGGGATTGTAGTTCTTTCCTTTATTTGTGCCATTTTAAGGTAGACAGTCTTGTACCTTTATCTGATTTTCAAATACTTTTTTGCTTCAAATCAAAGGTCGTTATTTTGTGATTCACCTCGTGATTTGGTTCATTGCTTATAACTCTTTAATAAAGACACTTTTAAATAGGGTTGGATACCGAAACCCGGTACCAATATGGCACCGGTACCTGTGCAACCGGTATGTACTAGAACCGAATCCGAACGCAGATTTCGGTGCCATGCCTGAACGATCGATTGAAATTTGTCCTCTGGTTCTTCGAAACGGACGTAAGAAGCATCATCACTGGCACCGCATGTGAAAAATTATTTCCCGACTGAGAAAATGCACGTGAACTCAAGCCGGAAAGCTCTAATAATACAAATCCAACACATCTTTGCGGTAACGAGAGTGTCCATGTTGTTTTCACATTCCGACTTAAAAGCACAACTCGGGAAATGAGAGCACTTGCTCTGATGGCAGCAGGTAGCCTTCCGTTAACTAAGCTAAACATGCTTAAATTAAAATGCCTAAAGCAAAACCTCCCTTGTATTCACATTTCTAAACCTGTTGTCCAACAAAAGAGAACATTATAACCTTTTTACTCCACAACACCAGTCAAATGCTTCCTTTTGTGATCTGATGAGGCTTCTTGTCACAGAATGAGGCAGAAAATATGTGTTCTATATGCTACTTTAAAAAGAAAACATCGATTAGCAATAAATTAGGGTGACCATACGTCCTCTTTTTCCCGGACTTGTCCTCTTTTTGGACCTACAAAAATGCGTCCAGCCGGGATTTCTTAATTGCCCAAAATGTCCGGGATTCGGCTGTTTTCTTAATCTTGCTCGCTCTTTCACTTTCGATTTCGTGATCACACGCACTCTGTGTAAAGGGAGCAAGCACATCTTACAAGATTAGATATTTGTCAATGAGTTCAGGATCTGTTGAGCAGCAAATACTCCAGCATGGTCTTGTCAGCCATCTCTCCTTTTTCTCGACCTGTGATCAGTCAAAGCTAACTTGTTTGATGCAGGGTTGCCAAGTCCATGTTTTTTTCCACAGAATTGGGATACTTTTAAACTCTTGCCATGGGTTGATTTTCCCAAGAGGGTTAAAGGTTTGAAATATTGCATAAATTACATTTGACTGAAATGCTTGTATTGAAACATTT
>NW_015505949.1:199715-203250 GCF_001515645.1 Sinocyclocheilus grahami
TATGTAACCGGTATGTACTAGAACCGAATCCGAACACAGATTTCGGTGCCATGCCTGAGCGATCGATTGAAATATTTCCTCTGGTTCTCCGAAACGGACGTAAGAAGCAGGCACCGCAGCACCGCATGTGAAAAATTATTTCCCGACTGAGAAAATGCACGTGAACTCAAGCCGGAAAGCTCTAATAACAACACATCTACACATCTTTGCGGTAACGAGAGTGTCCATGTTGTTTTCACATTCCGACTTAAAAGCACAACTTGGGAAATGAGAGCACTTGCTCTGATGGCAGCACATAGCCTTCCGTTAACTAAGCTAAACATGCTTAAATTAAAATGCCTAATGCTAAACCTCCCTTGTATTCACATTTCTAAACCTGTTGTCCAACAAAAGAGAACATTATAACCTTTTTACTCCACAACACCAGTCAAATGCTTCCTTTTGTGATCTGATGAGGCTTCTTGTCACAGAATGAGGCAGAAAATATGTGTTCTATATGCTACTTTAAAAAGAAAACATCGATTAGCAATAAATTAGGGTGACCATACGTCCTCTTTTTCCCGGACTTGTCCTCTTTTTGGACCTACAAAAATGCGTCCAGCCGGGATTTCTTAATTGCCCAAAATGTCCGGGATTCGGCTGTTTTCTTAATCTTGCTCGCTCTTTCACTTTCGATTTCGTGATCACACGCACTCTGTGTAAAGGGAGCAAGCACATCTTACAAGATTAGATATTTGTCAATGAGTTCAGGATCTGTTGAGCAGCAAATACTCCAGCATGGTCTTGTCAGCCATCTCTCCTTATTCTCGACCTGTGATCAGTCAAAGCTAACTTGTTTGATGCAGGGTTGCCAAGTCCATGTTTTTTTCCACAGAATTGGGATACTTTTAAACTCTTGCCATGGGTTGATTTTCCCAAGAGGGTTAAAGGTTTGAAATATTGCATAAATTACATTTGACTGAAATGCTTGTATTGAAACATTTAGCATTCTACCTATGATAAAACTTTCATGGACTTCTGCATTAACTGTTCCGTCCTGGTGGAATGACGTGCCCAGCTCAATCCAAGCAGCTGAGTCCTTAATATTTTCAAGAAACGGCTGAAAATACATGTCTTTAATCTTCATTTGACCCTCTAACTCTAGCACTCTCTATTCTAATGCTACTTCTAATTTTATCTGCTCATTTTTTTTTATAAAAAAAAACTTGACCCTCTAACATTTGCACTCTCTATTCTATTTCTGTTCTAATGGCCAATCCATAATTTTTGGGGGGAATTTTTATTTATTTATTTTTAATAAGTATCAGTTTAGGCACCGGAACCATTTTAAAAGTATCGATTTGGCACCGGTATCGAAAAAAAAAAAAAACGATACCCAACCCTACATGCAAGGGTACATTTATTACATTGATACCATTTTTAAATGTTTATCCAAAATGAGTCTGACATCAGTGCACTGAACAGTAAAGTTGAAGTTTATTCAACTTTATTCCGTTGAAGTTTATTTCACTTCGGAACATTCATTCGCGGATTTGCGCTACTGTCTTCACACACAGACGAAACTTACTAGAGAAGTGTGACAATATAATATAGGGGAGCGCGATGCACAAAATAACGGGGGGTTAGTTGTAACACGTGGTTTGAATATTTATTTTACCATAGTAACATTAAAATTCTGGCTTAAGTAAACATTTTTTATCTCAGTTTTTATTATTCATTTAAAAGTAGACAAATCTGCTATTATTTTAATCTCCAATCTGTTATTTATCAGTTCAGATCGTTTTTTAATGATTTGATTACTAGCAGAAGACACTAACCAGTTTTAAATTCCAGTTGCGCAGATGGGGCACGTTGTAACACTGCGTTACAATGTTCTTTTCTATGACATTAGCGATGTAATTTAAACTATTTACTCTCGAAACAACGAGAAACCGGTGAATAAAGACTGACAGTCAATGTTTAATGTCATTTATATAATTATGGCATTATTTTATATAAAAATATATACTTTAAAAAAAAAATATTTATTAACAAAATATTTTAGTTTGTCTTGTATATTTTTTTTCATTCGATCAGATAAGATTTTAAGCTGTCCATATGGTCAAGTTACAACGTGCCCCTCAGATGTTACAATGTGTTCCACCTACGGGGCATGTTGTCACATTTCACTTCCATTTTTTTGAGAGTAAATAAAGAAACTTATTAACTAATTATGAAACAAAGTGACATATTTGTACTAGACAAGTGTAAAACTACTGTGGATAAAAAATATATATATATTCTGAACCCCATGTGGATTTACACAAACTGAGAAAGTCAAAAAGTGTTACTTTGTGCCCTGCTGTCCCCTACCTCTGTAAATAAATACAATATAAATTCACATCTCGCGCACTTGAATACCCTTTGAATGTAACGTTCCCTTGGAACTGGAATCATGGCAGAATTTCATGTGAAGTCCACTTCGCAGGGCACTTACGGTCGAATAAGACAACACTTAACTGCTGCCTGAACAAGAAACCTCCTTACTGAAGTGAAAGTGTTGACAGGTGTCACTATCTCGCGAACACGCTGGTGGATCTCCACCAAATTTGGGGGATCCCTTCAGCTCGAGGAGCCCTCTCGAACGCCCCCCTCCGCGCGTCAGTAGCCCCCCGGGATCGTTAAATCGGTCGGCGCCGGACCGCAAATTTAACCACCCGTAATTCCCGAACCCCGGGGGCTATCGACGCGGGGGTGGTCTCATTCGAAAGAGGGCCTCTAGACGTACACTCGATTCACGTTCGAGAGGATTCCTCGAGCTGAAGGGATCCCGAATTTGGTGCGGATTCGCCGCGCCATTACGGAGATATGGCCATTCAAAGTTTCAATGGTTTTCCATATTCCACATGTTCTGTAAAAAAATATTTCATATCGTCGGCATATTCGCCGATACCGATATATCGGTGACAGACTCATATCGGCCGATAATATCGGCAAACCGATATATCGGTCAGGCTTTAGTATTTTTTTACAATATTCACTAATAAAGTTATTAACGGCTATTGAAAATTGAAAGCTCAATGGGTTAAACATGTTTGATGTATGTGCATTTATCTGTGTTTTTGTTTAAATACAATCCTAAATTAAATGTCTAAACTTTCATTTTGGTTGAACTATCCACAATACATATTGTCGCTCTTTTGCAGTTTTGTATTGCGAAATATTGTGACACAATATATATTACACAATATTATGTTATGATAATCAAAATGTTTGTGTGCGAGCAGTAATGTCCAAGCAGATTTTCGCCTTAAGTCTTCAGTTTGTATTTTACAAGCCTTTTATCAAAGTCTTCTGGCTAGGGATGCACCGATATGAAAATTTTGGCCGATACCGATAACCGATTATTCTTTATTTTTGAAAGCCGATAACCGATATGTTGGCCGATAAATCTATATCCAAATTTTTATATACTTTTTGAGAGCCTGATTACAAAAAAGGTCTCATCATTAAAAGCCACATCCCAAACACTTCAACATAAGCAGCCTAGTTTGAA
>NW_015505949.1:205535-213893 GCF_001515645.1 Sinocyclocheilus grahami
GGGGGATCCCTTCAGCTCGAGGAGCCCTCTCGAACGCCACCCTCCGCGCGTCAGTAGCCCCCCGGGATCGTTAAATCGGTCGGCGCCGGACCGCAAATTTAACCACCCGTAATTCCCGAACCCCGGGGGCTATCGACGCGGGGGTGGTCTCATTCGAAAGAGGGCCTCTAGACGTACACTCGATTCACGTTCGAGAGGATTCCTCGAGCTGAAGGGATCCCGAATTTGGTGCGGATTCGCCGCGCCATTACGGAGATATGGCCATTCAAAGTTTCAATGGTTTTCCATATTCCACATGTTCTGTAAAAAAATATTTCATATCGTCGGCATATTCGCCGATACCGATATATCGGTGACAGACTCATATCGGCCGATAATATCGGCAAACCGATATATCGGTCAGGCTTTAGTATTTTTTTACAATATTCACTAATAAAGTTATTAACGGCTATTGAAAATTGAAAGCTCAATGGGTTAAACATGTTTGATGTATGTGCATTTATCTGTGTTTTTGTTTAAATACAATCCTAAATTAAATGTCTAAACTTTCATTTTGGTTGAACTATCCACAATACATATTGTCGCTCTTTTGCAGTTTTGTATTGCGAAATATTGTGACGCAATATATATTACACAATATTATGTTATGATAATCAAAATGTTTGTGTGCGAGCAGTAATGTCCAAGCAGATTTTCGCCTTAAGTCTTCAGTTTGTATTTTACAAGCCTTTTATCAAAGTCTTCTGGCCCAATTCAGTGACTTTGTTTCAGTTTTGGCCCTCAGGGAGGTCAGATTACACAAAGGGCCTTTGCTTTCTTATTTTCTCCTGCGTTCTTCTGCTCTACTGGTTTATAAAGGGATAAATTGGTGTGAGTCAGTCTACAGCTCATCGTTGACCGAGACATCTGTCTCAGGAGCATATATTGTAGCAGGAATCTGGGTTATAGATCTGCGTGTCACAGATCCTTTTTATTTAAAGATTTATCTCGTTGAGTCAGTCAGTGTCTCTCTGACTTTTGAGGCTAAATATGTTTGAAGCAACTCGCACATTAAATTATGGTTGCTGTGGGTGTTTTTGGCAAAATCCCAGTGGCTGTTGTGATCAGTCAGTTATATGTATCTTTTGGGGGGATGAGGGTGGAGGAAATCTGACAGATGTGTGTACGTCTGTTTCTGCCCGTCTACAGCCGACATCATCTCTACTGTGGAGTTCAACCACTCAGGGGAGCTGCTAGCCACAGGGGATAAAGGCGGTCGAGTTGTCATCTTCCAGCAAGAGACTGAGGTAAAGGATCAGGCGATTTCATAGTAACATTATTTCCGCTTTCATTCCCACTTACGTCTTTCTCACAAAAATGGGCTTTTCTTTTTCCAGAACAAGAGTCAGCCACAGTGCCGTAGTGAATACAATGTTTACAGCACATTTCAGAGCCACGAGCCTGAATTCGACTACCTGAAGAGCTTGGAAATCGAGGAAAAGATTAACAAGATCCGCTGGCTACCACAAAAGAACGCTGCACAATTTTTGTTGTCCACAAATGGTTAGTAGAGCACTGGGACTCTGTGGAGTCTTATGGCGCTGTTCCACTGCGTGGTACGACTCTGCTCGGTACGGCACAGTACGGTACGGCACGGCTCGGTTCGGCTCGGTTTGCGTTTCCTCTGCAGTTTAGTATCGCTTTTTTGAGATGGGACAGTACTTCTTCAGTTCTAGTGGGTCTAATAGCACTTTTCCACTGAGTGGTCCGGCACGCCTCGGCTTGGCTCGGTTTGCATTTCCTCTGCAGTTTAGTATCGCTTTAGAGTGGGCGGGATTATTCACATGTCGTTGTAGTTGCGCCGTCTCTACTGCCGCGACTCCTTAAAAAACGTTTTCATTCCGCGTTGCCCCAGCAAACTCTCGCTGGATCCGCTGCTCTGCTATCAACGAGAGGACCGTCTGTACTTCCTCAACAGGGGGAACACAGAAACATTGCCAAGCTATTAGGGTTGTGACGGTGAGGAAATTTTCCCACCGGTTAATCGACGTGTGACAACACCGGTAATACCGGTATCACCGCGGGGGCAGGGCGTTCCCTCTTTTCCTCGCTTTCCTTCGCTTTTAAATAGCTTGTAAAAGTGTGCCCATTTAACTTTCACTTTAAAATAGCGGCAATTCGGAGTAAAGAAATTGTTCGTTTTTAGTTCGTTTGAATTTTCCCTCTTGCTCGCTTTCCTTCGCCGTGCGCATTTTACATTCACTTTTGAATTGACGGCAGTTCGGCATCAATTCCTTGAATGCAACAACAAAATACAACGTCAAACTCACTTTAACGTAGGCCATATATAAAACATAGAACTTTCATTAACAAAACAAATAAAAATACACCATGCTATAGGGCAAGCTATGCCTAATATTAAATAACAAATAACTTGCATAAAGTTTAATAGGTATACAAAACTGGAAATAAGTAAACATGTATAATATATAACCAAATAAATAAGAAACGTTGAACGTTTATTAGCAAAACGAATGTCAAATAAAATAAATAAATGACAGTTTAAATAAAGTAAAAATCAGTAAACAATGTGGAACCAATTAAATAAGAAACGAATGTTTGAAAAAAACCTTCCACCTTAGATAAACGGCAAAAGTCAACAGGCTTTTCAAAATCCAAAATATTGCCAAACAGGCGCTTTTGCATCTAGTTTCGAAACTAAATCATCCGCGATCGTCTTGTCTGTCTCACCTCACTCTTCTTGTCAGTCAGCTCGACTCACTCTCCTCACTGGAGAAATGAAATCTGATCTGTGTGATGCGACTGTCATTCGGCACGCTGCATTGTGCAGCCGCGTTCAGTTTTTAATTGTAGTGTCTGTTCTTTTACTGAACTAAATGATTTTTGTTATTATAAAAAAATGGAAACGACGTGGGGGTCAGTGATGTGGTGGGCAAGTGACGTAACCGGTGTTGCGGCTTAACACCGGTATCACCTTCTATCACGGCAAACCTAATATGTAGGAGGTTAAAAGCATTGTTGTTGGGTGCTGTGTTGATTTGGGTTGTGAATGTCATGTTGAAATCTCTCTGTGTCAGTTCAGCAATGTTGTGTGGCTTTAACTCCGCGTCAGACATTGTGGACATAAAACCAGCCAACATGGAGGAGCTGACGGAGGTGATTACAGCTGCGGAGTTCCACCCTCACCAATGTAACACGTTTGTCTACAGCAGCAGCAAAGGCACTATCCGCCTGTGTGACATGCGTGCATCAGCACTTTGTGACAAGCACTCTAAATGTGAGTTATATGTGCTGGCTGCATCATATATTTGCATAAAGTTTAATAGGTATACAAAACTGGAAATAAGTAAACATGTATCATATATAACCAAATAAATAAGAAACGTTGAACGTTTATTAGCAAAACGAATGTCAAATAAAATAAATAAATGACAGTTTAAATAAAGTAAAAATCAGTAAACAATGTGGAACCAATTAAATAAGAAACGAATGTTTGAAAAAAACCTTCCACCTTAGATAAACGGCAAAAGTCAACAGGCTTTTCAAAATCCAAAATATTGCCAAACAGGCGCTTTTGCATCTAGTTTCGAAACTAAATCATCCGCGATCGTCTTGTCTGTCTCACCTCACTCTTCTTGTCAGTCAGCTCGACTCACTCTCCTCACTGGAGAAATGAAATCTGATCTGTGTGATGCGACTGTCATTCGGCACGCTGCATTGTGCAGCCGCGTTCAGTTTTTAATTGTAGTGTCTGTTCTTTTACTGAACTAAATGATTTGTTATTATAAAAAAAAATCAAAACGATGTGGTGGGCAAGTGACGTAACCGGTGTTGCGGCTTAACACCGGTATCACCTTCTATCACGGCAAACCTAATATGTAGGAGGTTAAAAGCATTGTTGTTGGGTGCTGTGTTGATTTGGGTTGTGAATGTCATGTTGAAATCTCTCTGTGTCAGTTCAGCAATGTTGTGTGGCTTTAACTCCGCGTCAGACATTGTGGACATAAAACCAGCCAACATGGAGGAGCTGACGGAGGTGATTACAGCTGCGGAGTTCCACCCTCACCAATGTAACACGTTTGTCTACAGCAGCAGCAAAGGCACTATCCGCCTGTGTGACATGCGTGCATCAGCACTTTGTGACAAGCACTCTAAATGTGAGTTATATGAGCCGGCCACATCATAAATGCCACTTAATCCAATGAAGCTTTGTATTTTGTTGTTTTCTAAATAGCATATACTGTGATGTCATGTGTTAGTCGTATAAAGGTGTTTGTAAAAAAAGCACGTTCCTTTCTCCTCTGCTTTGTCTAGTGTTCGAGGAGCCTGAGGACCCCAGCAACCGCTCTTTCTTTTCTGAAATCATTTCCTCCATCTCAGACGTGAAGTTTAGTCACAATGGCCGATACATGATGACCCGAGACTACCTGTCCGTCAAAATCTGGGACCTCAATATGGAGAATCGACCCGTTGAGACATACCAGGTGGGTTCTTGTTTTTGCTCAGTTTTTCCAATGATACTATTACCTATCAAGCCACAGCAGGGCTGTTGTGCATCTCCAAGCAACACACAATTTCTGAATGAATCTGCGTTTTGAAAGAATCGGGTGAACCAATGATTTAATGGCCCATTCATAAACATTTACTGAATTCCTGAATGAATCAGCTGTTGAATGAATGACTAAATGACTTGCTCATTAAGACATTTACCGCCATCTACTGGTAGTTTTTGCTTATTTATAGTATTTTATTTCATTATTTCATTTCCATATTAATAAAAAAAAACATTAAAGGGATCTAAAAAACAATCATCTATAAAAAGAAAAAAAAGTCATTATAAAGTAAAGTAATTCTTATTTAATTAATTTAGTGATTGTGCAGCTGTTCACTATGTCTAGTCCAAGGAGGTGGACTGAAAGAGAAGATTACTTGCCCGACTGGACGACTAACCTGATCAAAAGATCTAACTAGGGAAGTGCCGAAATTTCGCAGAGAATGATTCTTAATTAATTACATTCATTGTAGACGGTGATTGATTATAGATAATGCATTGACAGTAACAATGTCGCATCAGTTGAGGCTCACACAGCCTGTCTGTGTATGAGAGAATCGCATGGAGAAATCAAAACAAATGTACACAACTGCACACATAAGAAACCTACTGTGGTAAAAACTTAGCTTTTATATTTATAACATATTATATAGCCAAATATAATAAACAACGTGTCACGTTGCTTATTAAGCAACGTGACACGACCAAGAGAGTGCAGTTTTCCCTGAAAACCACGATTGCAGATTTGTTACAATGAATTTTATACAAGAGTTCAAATGAGTAGTTAATATTAAATGACTTACATTTTGGACACAATTTTGTCATATGTTGAACTTTATTGGTCTATTTGGTTTTGGTTAAAATTCCAAACAAAGATCACAGCATGAATTGAGTCAATGATTATAACCCATTCATAAAGAAAGGCACTTGCTTCATTCTTGAATGAGTCAACTGTCTGAATGGATCATTTGAATGAACGCCTCAATGACTCACTTATTCAGACAGTCACTTGCTGCTGTCTACCGGCAGTTTACGTTCAAATTTAAAAGTAGCCTATTGTTGCTTTTTTCCAACATTTCATATTTGTATTAGGGCTGGGCGATATAGCTAAAAAAATATACCAACGATATAATGTTTCATATCGTTTGGTATCGATTATTATTGAATTGTTTTTATAACCTTTTTAAAAACAGAGCAATAGAAAAAAAAATGTACATTTAACCACTGTATGTTTGATTTGCCCAATTTATTAAGACAAACAACAATTTATTTAGCTTTTTTTGTTTGTTTTAGCAGTCAAACACAAAATTTAATTTATAAAAAGGATTTCACGTCTTTTGGACAGAAGCAATGCAACGATAGAGCTTGAAAGATCAAAGACAATTTTTTATATAACTCCTACTGGATTCGTCTGAAAGAATAAAGTCATATACACCTAGGATGCATCGGGGGTGAGTAAAACGCAGCCTAATTTTCATTTTGGTGTGAACTAACCCTTTAAGGAAACTTTTGGCTTGTCCCCCCAGGCCACAGGAGGGCGCAATGAGCAAAATAATGCAGTGCATTAAAGGGGTCATATGATGCAATTTCAATTTTTCTGGCTTTCACCGTGGACGAAGCGGAGTCCAGACCGGGGTCATCACATGTGGTTGCCGCAAGCCCGCCGGCCGTTCCTCACTCTAGCCCGCCTCAGCTCACTCAAGGCCGCCGTGTGTGATGCTGTTTCATTGTGAAAGCGAAACTACGTTGGCCTTCCAAAAGAGGACACGACTAGAAATCAGTGGTTAAGTTGTATTTACAACACTGTTCCAGAACAGTTCAACCCAAATATTCAGATGTGTCCAGCGCATTTTATGGAGGACTGTTTCCTGATCCTGGTAGAGTAGACTACAATGCCGGCTGTTCTGACTCATAAACTGTAAGTAAGTTTCTTTTATATATAAAATTTTATATAAAACTTTGCCACTGACGATTCAAACGCGAGTTTTGAGCAGTGTGGAGTAGGGCTTGTTGTTTGTCATTTCTCCGATCACAAATGCAGACATGGTTTTATGTTTGCGCGGCATGATGCAACGCGTAAAAAGACAGTATAAGTCATTATAATACATAATTATGTCCCCACTGGATGCAACAAATGCCTCGTTTATAATGGGTTTTATTGGTTTCGTCAAGATGCTCCGGCCGGACACGGCATCACAGTATGGTAAGGGGTGTAACATTTCCGTCACACGCTTGAGGTATTCGGCCAATCACAACACACTGGATAGCTGGCCAATCACAGCACACCTCGCTTTTCAGACCGATGAGCTTTGTAAAAATCGACACGTTTCAGAAAGGCGGGGCATAGAGGAGAAACAATGATGTACAGTATGTGGAAAATAATGTTTTTTGAACCTTAAACAGCATAAACGCATTTCATTACACCAAATACACAAAATAATGTTCTTTTTAGCAACATCATATGACCCCTTTAAATTGTCAATGCAAATAACTGTCTATAAAAACGTGCATAACGTCTAAATTAATATATATATATATATATATATACATATACATACATACATATATATATATATATATATATATATAATCAAATATAATTTGGTAAACTGCATGAATTATGAACAAAACAGCATCATGTATTTATGCATTGCTTAATACAGAGCCAAATCGCCGATCACACAGATTGCATTTAAAAACATATGAGATGCAGTGAAAAGAAATAAACCATCACAAATGCACGTCGCTTTTTCTAAACATTTAAACTGTTTTAACTTTGCATGGCTTTCTTTGCTTGTCTTGCATGTGACCCGAGTGCAGCAGTCATATTTGTTCATCTAAAAAATGTGCTGAATATGCGTTCTGTGTGAATGGCTTGGTTTTGGTTTGAACCTAATGAAGATCTTCTACGCATTGAGCTACTATATTTCTCTAATATTTTGAACGAATAACAGCAGCGGCACATCTCGTGGGCTAAACTGACAAAACATTAAAATGCATCAACGTCACTTACATCAACATCACCGCATCTCGTGCGCCACTGATGACGCTCCCTGATGCACACACAACATTCGATTGTACCATTTTTGCATTCAAATGCAAATGTTTATTTTAAATTAGACTAATATTCGTTTTTTTTATTCACAATCTTCTCATCGCAGGCATTACAGGATGTGTTCATGTGTGCTGTCTGCATCACTCATAGCACGTGCCTATATCGTGCGCTATATCAAACATTTTTTCTATCGTTATCGATGGTGTACCGTCGATAAATATCAATACCGTTTTATCGCCCAGGCCTAATTTGTATATTAAATAACTGATTTAAAACTCTTAAGCTGATTAAATTTATTTGTGCGGTTATAATTTTGCAGTGTAAATGCATTCATGCTATATTTCAGCTTCATCAAGCACTCTTGTGTAAATGCATCTAAATGCCATTGACTTCAGCTGCTTCGGTTTCTTCTGCAGTGGAAAGATCAATTTTGTTGATGCTGATTTAATTTGATTGGTAACAGCCCTGTAGTGTTGTCTTATATTATTAACTGAAATTATTAATACAATGCACGAATTGTATATAAAAGATTACGCTCACATTTAATACGGTTAGGGAAAAAATGCCCTTATGTGGGCAAAAATGACCTGGAAATCAATTTAAGTACATTTTACTGTGCAGTAGTCAACTTTAATCATGAAACGTTATTTCCCAACAACATTATTGTGGCCAGTGAGTGGCTAGTGAGCCAAAAAGTTAATGTCAAGCTCTGTGTCTGTGTATCACAATAGAATATAGATAACATATCAAA
>NW_015505949.1:217592-218147 GCF_001515645.1 Sinocyclocheilus grahami
GGGAATTAGTCTTCCGGGTTTTGCCATCAGTCATTCAGCACTCCATTCCAAACAGAACATTTCAGTATATGTATGAAAAGACTAATTTAGTCAACATTAGGGAGTGCTACCTGTACAATTTAAAAGTGTACGATTAAGGTTGAACCTTTAAGTCGGCAGTTTTGACTCAAGCAATTGGGAGAATCTTGTCACACCCAGATATTTCTGTATAACATTCATGGCTTAAATGAGGTCATCATAGATTACAGTGTCATTTTACTGTACGTGAGCATCAGGTTGATTCATTGCCTCTGACACAGCAGTGAAATTTATTACTGGAGATCAGAGTGTTTTGTGTTTGTCTTCCACAGGTTCACGAGTACCTCAGGAGTAAGTTGTGCTCTCTCTATGAGAACGACTGCATCTTTGACAAATTCGAATGCTGCTGGAACGGAAATGACAGGTTAGACCCTTTGCAAGCCTGTATTATCAGGGTTTTCTCGGATCCGTAAATTTTGTTGTATCAAATTGAAGGCCATAAAAAGTCTTAAATGGTACAAGAAAGTCTTAATTATG
>NW_015505949.1:219927-239369 GCF_001515645.1 Sinocyclocheilus grahami
CTTAAAGATTCATCTATATTTAATTTAGAATTTAGTGTTTGACAACTTTATTCAATTTCTGTATAGGCCTATTTCCTACTTGCTGACTGTAGCTAAATATGACATCTATTATGTGTTTATGTGAATATTGTTTTAAGATCACTTAAATTAGAAGTTATTTTTTTAGTCTAATATTTTTAGTCTGTTATTCTTTAAGTCCTATAAATGTTAAAATTGTTAGCTCTCAACTATATAATCAGTGGTTAATTATTAAGGGGAAAAAAAACTTATTTCATATAGACATCAGAAGTATTCTGCCGTGCAAAGGCAAAAGACCGTATTTTTGTCGAAAATTAGTTATTGATATTTTTGTGACATTCAAGACATCCTTTATCATGTGCATAAGTATCTTGAGTCAATTTCGTTGTTTTTCCGAGAAAATAATGGGTCGTCTCAACTGTAACTTCAAAAAGCCCCAGAGAAACCAAGGCAGAACACCATATAACACCAGTTATGGTTCTTTCACTTTGTTTGGATCGCTCAAATTGAGTTACGGCGTTCTGCCTTTGTTTAACTGCGCGTCAAAATGAAGTTATGGTGCCGGTTTGGAGTTATGCAGTGTTCTGCCTTTTTTTTTACTGTACATTAAAGTCTGCTGCATTTTAATTACGATGTAGACAAACTTATTAAATAGTTTGCGATCTACCAAAACAGCTCCATATAACAAAGCACTGTAAACACTAGATACATTGGCAGCAATAGGCTACGTAATCGTGAATAACCTTTAAAGATTTTTTTTTTCTTTTTGTAATGCAGATTATTCACCAGGCTGTCACTTAGTTGGACGCGTGTGGACTCGAATGCTGTAGCTAGCGTGATCAATCAGAAAATCAGTAGCCTACTAACAGTTCGCAATTAAATCCATATCCTACCTTTTCTTGTAACCCGATAAAATCAATCCATGGCGATGAACGTCATTGGAGATGTTTAATCCATTCTGAGCATTATTCCTGCTTGCTGGCTTTCACATCAATCCACAAGTCATTCTTTTAGTTTAGGCTATTTAATACAAGTCAATATAAAAGCAATTATGCTATGTCTAGCATTCTTTTATGTTAATGAGCATAGCAAATAAATTGGTATCCACTCGCGTTTAACTTTTAGTCTGCTTGTTACGGTCAAAAAAAAATTTAATACAGTCACATTACTATATGCAATAGCCTATATGAGATAGCCCATGATCACTAGATTTTGTACAGGTGTTACTATAACGATTTTGTAAATGGTGATCAGCATCCAAATATTGCTAATGTGGAAGTTACTGCCTTTTGCCTTGGTGTGACTTCTCACATTTTGCAGACAATGCAAAGGAAGAGTACATTCACTTCAAAATAGGGGTAAAAATCAAGTTTGAGCTCACAATTGTTTAATGTAGATCATTTTCATTACTAAAACATCTAATTGTTTAATTTCCAGTGTCCTACCTATAATTAATTTGGCTGCACATTGTGCACAAGTAAAAAACTTTAAAGTAATTTTTCTCAGTTTCACACTCTAGTGAGTTACGGTATTTTGCCTTTGTAGGGCATTATTGGTATCAGTGATCAGTGATATGCCACTAAACAAATATTAAAAATATATACTGTCTTTGTTGTTTCTACATTAATTTGATGAAAATCTGAATACATTTTTTTTATTTGATTAATTCCAGAATTTTTTTTTTGCGATTTTCTTAATTGCTTTTTATCGATTAGACAGCACTAATAATTAGGGATGCCCCGATCAATCGACCGGAGATCGGTATCGGCCAATAATCACATTTTATGACTCGATCGGTACTCACTACACTTGGCCGATCTCACGAACCGATCACAATTTGATGACGTCAACGCGTGAGGACGTAGATGATATCGCCGGTGTGGAAATGCTATGACGTTTCGAGACGCAGGGAAAAATTTGCCATTTGTCGTGTATGTTTTGCATGATGCTATTATGAATGGATGGTTCATTTTTAACAGCAGATTCAGTGACGTTAGAGCTGATCTGTGCCTCACTGCACACGTCTGCAGCACGTTCGGGAATCAGAGCTGATCGCATCTGCTCTAGTCAGTGCTTGTGTTTATACCGGCCAGCTGTGGCATGTTTCTGAAGCGGCTCTCTGCCCTACTTGGATAAAAATAGTCTTTTGTGAGTTGGTACCACGTGGAGGATGGAACAAAACCTAACCTTAGCCATAAGGGGTAACGGTAACATAATACGCTGATCGTGGGCTGCTTTTAAATGAACATTTATTTATAAAACAAAATATCTTCTTTGGCCATATTAACCTACTCCATAGCATTAACACAGGCTTTACTTCTTTCAAACTTTATTTGGAATGTCACCGTAACTTCCCGATCAGGCGAACACACACAAATGAAATCGTCTGCCTGATGAAAAATGTATTTAAAAAAATTTAGTTAATATTTGCATCATTTGATTTATTTTATCAACCCGCAAATAATCGGTTTTTGTATTACCCGACCCGCGGATTATCCGCAGCGCCCGTGAATATAACCCTGATCAAACTACTCCTTTTTGTTCTTTCAGTAATGTTTCTAGCCTATTAGGGTTGTGACGGTGAGGACATTTTCCCACCGGTTAATCGACTTGTGACAACACCGGTAATACCGGTATCACCGTTGGGGAGGGGGGTGTTAGTTCTTTTGAGTTTCCCTCTTTTCTTAGCTTTCAAATGGCTTGTAAAAGTACCGTGCGCATTTTACTTTCACTTTCAAATTAGCAGCAATTGAATTGCTGCAATTCGGCGTCAAGCAATTGTTCGTTTGAGATTTCCCTCTTTTCCTCGCATTTCTTGGCTTTCAAATAGTCAAGTTTATTTGTACAGCGCTTTTCACAATACAAATCATTGCAAAGCAACTTTACAGCAAATTAAGTTTCTACAATATTTAGTGGTAGTTTATCAGTGATGGCTGTCAATGTACATATGGCAGAAATGTACGGAAAAATCTATTTAAGATGTAATCAAACAGACGATGAACACTATTAACAGTAATTATTATATGATGCATGGGGAGGGGGGTGTTAGTTCTTTTGAGTTTCCCTCTTTTCTTAGCTTTCAAATGGCTTGTAAAAGTACCGTGCGCATTTTACTTTCACTTTCAAATTAGCAGCAATTGAATTGCTGCAATTCGGCGTCAAGCAATTGTTCGTTTGAGATTTCCCTCTTTTCCTCGCATTTCTTGGCTTTCAAATAGTCAAGTTTATTTGTACAGCGCTTTTCACAATACAAATCATTGCAAAGCAACTTTACAGATATAGCAGCGACACTGCTGACTACATTTATCAGCAGGGTAAAAATGGTGCTCTCTTCCTCCAGTTCCAAAGTACCATTTTCCAACAAAATGCTGCATAATTTTTTGTTGTTGTTATGAGATGAAACAATAATAATTATTCTCCTAAACTGTCCTTTCGCAAACTGCTCCATAATTTTTTTTAAGAGAAAAAATCATTTTAATGCTGTTCTTTTGAACTTTTTATTCATCAAAGAATCTGAGTAAAATGAATCACAGTTTCCACAAAAATATTAAGCAGCACAGCTCTTTTCAACATCGATAATAATCAGAAATGTTTCTTGAGCAGCAAATCAGCATATTAGAATGATTTCTGAAGAATCATGTGACTGAAGATTGGAGTAATGATGCTGAAAATTCAGCTTTGATCACAGGAATACATTACTTTTAGAAATATATGAAGTAGAATACAGTTATTTTAAATTATAATAATATTTCACAATATTTTTTAACTGTCTTTTTAATTAAAGAAATGCAGCCTTGGTGAGTATAAAACATTTCAAAAAGTCTTTAATACAATTCTTACCAACCCTAAACTTTTGAATGGTGGTAGTTTATAATAGCTATTTTGTCTGAGAAATTTATAGTTAACTGCATACAATGATAGCTTGATTATACTGTAACTACATAAAAATATAGGAATTCATCCTTTTAGCTAGTAAATTATGAATAACAGAGTTTAGGAGAGCACAGAAATGTTTCCGGTTCTATCAAGTTAGCTTTGTTTTGTTAGCATGTTTTGAGAAAATGCAGCAGGGTAAAATGTAGAAGCAAGCAAGATGAAGTATGAATTATTGTAGGTACTTCTGTAATAAAGGCTCATTTTCAATTTAAGACCATCAGTCAGTCAATGTAAGGTGACAGTCAACATTTAGACCAGCTACTGAGCCTGTGTGACTCTCCGTTGAGGCCCAGACTGGCTCTTATCTGGAGGGAACCTCTAATCACTCAGACAGACTGAATGCTGGTCAAGAGCAGTGGAAGATTGGGTTAGCATGTCATGAAGACACGTCAGTTCTGTTGAACACCCTCCTCCTCTGCTAAATTAGTCACTAACAACAATCTGGTCTATTATTGGACTACTAGCCAGCCATCCCGTCCCATTCCTAGAAATCTTCAATTTTCCTATTAGCCTAGAACTAGCTGAGGCAGCACTATAAAAAAAAAATTATATATGTGAATTTTACATTAAAAAAAAAAAACCCGGCAGCTGTGGATGCCAGAATTTAACCATTTAATATTAAGAGTTTAGCGTTTTTTGTTTTCACAAACTAAAATTTTATTTTTTTTTTACCTTTTTTAATATACTGACAACCACCTTAAAAACTCAGTTGATAAAGAGAAATTAAAGTTTCTCAATAGATTTTCCACAAGCTTGAGGTAAATACTAATATATAGCAGGTGCACAATGTCATACAAAAAAATACAAAACACCACCGTGGTGTAAAACTTGACACAAGAATAAAGCAATAAACATTAATTTAACAACATAAGATGTAACAAAACCCTAACGTACATAATTGATGAGGAAAAAATTAAAGCTGATACTTATTTCAACGAAAAACCATCAAATGTAAGCTGGGATTCTGGGAATGTCAATTTACGTTCTTTTTCGCTGTAAATTATAAGAACATTTTTAATTTTTCACTTCCAAAAACTGTACATCTAACAGTATTTTACTGCAAAATTACCTAAAATGTCTCATTGGATTTATATATACACACGTATATACACGCACACTTTTTTTAAATAATAAACTTCCATTATCTTTTTTTATAGTGAGGCTTATTAACTGTATCAGATTCAAGTTTTGCCCCCCTGAATAACTATGATGTATATAAGAATAACTATTCTTTTGTCCCAGCGTGGTGATGACTGGATCCTACAACAACTTCTTCCGAATGTTGGACCGCAGCCAGCGGCGGGACGTCACCCTGGAGGCTTCGCGCGAGAGCTGCAAGCCCCGGCAGGTGCTGAAGCCTCGCAGGGTTTGCGCAGGCGGCAAGCGAAAGAAGGATGAGATCAGCGTGGACAGTCTGGACTTCAACAAGAAGATCCTACACACCGCCTGGCACCCGCAGGAAAATATCATCGCCGTGGCAACCACCAACAACCTCTACATCTTCCAGGAAAAAGTGAACTAATACTGTCATCATGGGGAAAGGAAACCTCTGAACCTCTCTCTCTCTCTCTATGTGAAAATGAAAAAAAAAAAGAACTAGCAAAAATCATTTCTGTGACAGCCACCATCATCACATAACCAACCTTGGCCCACTCCAGGACAGAATGAACTAGTCGAGCCAACTAGTGGCAGCCAATACTGAGTAAACTGGTTCAGACTGGTCTGGAGAAGAGCACAACCTGGCTTCGGCCTCTGTGGCACCATGACACGCGCCTTGCTCTGGTGATGTTGTGCCAACCTGTGTCTGTACCCTCCGTCCCTTTTCCCCTTACCCACAAGTCCGAGCCCAGGGATGAAATAGACGGCAATCTCTTGACAGATTTCAACCATATGTTTTTTTTTTTGTTTTTGTTTTTTATTTTGGCTTTGGTTTATTCAAGGTGTCTGTATAAAAACTCATTTGAACTCATGTGGATGTGTCCCTGTGTCCTTTTATCCTCCATATGTTGTTTGTGCCATTGTAACTGTTTTTAATCTTATCAGAGAAACTGCCAAGTTGTTTAGTTTTAATTTTGTTTTAATTTTCTTAATGTGTAATTTTTTTTTTTGTTCTCATTACATTTCATACTGTCCCGTTACACTCCATTACAGCTACAAAAGGTTACGGCTGTTTCTTTTCAGATATCCACACACTCATACCCGCCATCACATTGGTCCAAAGATCTTTTCCTGTTCTTTTTTTTTTTTGTGGCATAGACGGCATTGCCGTGTTTGCTGTAGTAGTGTAACATCTACGCTTGTTCAAGCATATACACTCCAGTTGGACTGCTCGTTCGTGTACGAGTCATTCAGCCTTACAGGGTTTATTTTCCTTTGTGATCCATGTCCGATTTCTGTCTACACTCTCTATCTCAAGAGTTACAAAGTGAGAAAGATTATAGAGATTATGATATCAAAATGGTATTTATAAACGGAACAAACAATAAAATGAGAGTTGTGTCTTCTTTGAATATGCAAAGCATGCCTAGTGCAAAACTGAAAAGCTTATTTAAAGGATTTTGAGAACCATAAATAATGCTCTGCACTTGACCATTTAGATAAACGGTGAGTTTAAGTGTTGCTTCAGGATTTTAGTGCCGAATGTCCTCATGAATGGTCAGAATGACTGTTCGAATGTAAATTATAATAATAACAGTAACCTTATCTAAATGGTAAGTACATGCTATTGATCTATGTGTGGCTTTCTACCTTTTTGGCAGGGCAACTGTCCTGCAGAATTTAGCTCCAACCCTAATCAAACACGTGAACAAGCGAATCAATACTGTCTTCAAGATCACTAGAAAGCTACAGGCAGGTGTGTTTGATTATAAGGTTGGAGCTAAACTGCAGGACAGTGGCACTCCAGGACCGAAGTTGCCCATCCGTTTAGTAACTACTGCAATACTGTATAACCATTGATGGAATTTTCCGCTTTCTGTGTTTTCACTGGTGTACTTTAGGAGGCGCTATTGTGCATCTTCTGAAAGTATTGAACATCTGGATCAAAACAGCAAAGAAGCACCAAAAACAAGTGATCGCGTATGTAAGCAGATTAATATGTAAAATAATATGTTCATAGAGCATTTAACAGCATATAAATCAAAACAGCCTAACTTAACCGAATGAAGTGACGATCCAGGAAGTGGTATAGGACCATGCATGCTGTGGATGTGTTGACAGAAGCAATCTATTTTATCTATGTGTTGATCTTCGTTCTGAAGCTGATCCAGAAGTAGTATTTACAAAAACACAATATTCTCAGGATTTTGATCAAAATGTTGCTTTTATCATGAAACCTACCCACAGTGTTGATAAAAATAGATTGCATGACGCTAGAATAAAAAGGTTTTTTTTTGTTTTGTTTTGTTTTAAGCAGAGGCTCTGTTCTTTGTTTTGACATTGCATGTTCAGATATTCATACAAAAAAATAATCAGGGTGCCATTAAACTTTTGTGAAAAAGATCAAAAATGCTGGTGGTGGCTGGCATTTTTTTTAAGAGTTAAGTAGTTATTAGTAACTAAAGGATACGCACTAAACTAGTGCAATTAGCAACAATTGCAGTATATACTACTTAAAAGTGAACAGTAAAGGGAAGTTGTGGCCTAATGGTTAGAGTCGGACTTGTAACCCAAAGGTTGTGGGTTCGAGTCTTGTACCAGCAGGGATTGTAGGTGGGGGGAGTGAATGTACAGCGCTCTCTCCCACCTTCAATACCACGACTGAGGTGCCCTTGAGCAAGGCACCGAACCCTCAACTGCTCCCCGGGCGCCGCAGCATAAAATGGCTGCCCACTGCTCTGGTTGTGTGTTCACTGCTCCGGGTGTGTGTGCACTTTGGATGGGATAAATGCAGAGCACTAATTCTGAGTATGGGTCACCATACTTGGCCACGTGTCACTTCACTTATATGAACCACCGATGCATACAAAAATCAATGGCTAAAATTTACAATTTGTTACCAGTATCAGAGGGGGAAAATCACTATCAGGATAGTGACTAGTCTATCTAATGGAAAAGTAGCTACTAGTGAGCAAACTTACTAATGAAAAAGATAGCGGTCATTATTGAATGACTTGCAAGTAATTAAAAAGTATCAGCAGCAACAATAGATGCTAGTTTGTTTTAAGAAATAAATGTTAAATTGGCTTGCCATACGGCATATTAGTTTATTGACAGAGAGTGTTCATAATTCACGTGCGTTTATTATAGATAAACAGTCCTTTGAGTCCATTACGTAATGTGTCTTTGTTATCAGATATTAACCAATTTGCGTCATTTTAGCGCTGCAGGAAATCTGCGCTCCCATAACCGTTCTGAGGTCAGCCACAAAGGCAGTTATTAGCGAATTTAAAGGCGCCCCCTTCACAGAGCGTCCGGTTAGTGATCAGGCTCCGGCACGCTTGAGCGCGCAGAGTGTGTTCGTGCAGTGACAGTCTTATGTAAGCCGCGCAACACAGAGCCACGATGTCCGACGCTGCTGCTCCAGCAGACAACAACGGGGAGCCTGGGTTAAACGGTATGTACAGCCGGAGCACCTGGCTGTGTTGTTCTGACATCTATCAAATCTGTTCGAGAAGCCTTTGGCTTGTCTGTATTGGTGTTTTTTTTAATACTTTAAATTATTTCACTTAATGTAAACTGCGCTTTTTTTTAGTTCCAGTCAACATTTCTGAGGGCGGGGTTTGCGGCAATACATGTTTATTGACAAGCTTTCTGTCCAATGGCTGTTGAGATTGTGTTTGGAGGCGGGTCTTAAAAAGTGATTGACTATAACCTAAACCAATAGTGTGGTTATATGTTTTCAGTAGGCTGGCCAAAGAAGATGTCAACAAGGCGAGAACTAGAGCAACTCGAAAATGGAGATTGTGGATGCTTGAAATACCATTTTAATTCGTTTAATATATATGTAACATATACCTTCGTTTCTCCGGTGTGTTTATGAGAAGTGGCTCAAAGAAAAAGTGTGTTGTTCATATTTGTTTGACATGTAACGCATGACATGTGGCAGCAAATAAGGTCTTTGTGTGAACTGCGAGGTTGCAAACAAACTGGTCTATGCATTGGCTTCTGACCACTTAGATTTAACTTGTTAATTAGTATTTAATTCACGAAAAACCGTATAAAACGAAAATGAAATCGAAAAAGTAAACGCCGAAAAAGTAGCCATCTACAGTAGAGCCAGACCATAAACAAAGAGTTCATTATTATCATACAGTATGTGTGGATTTGCTAAAAACATAATTTGTCAGCCTACTATTTAAAATCCACATTAGTTCATTCGTTATTAAATATACAATGTTTGGTTAGAACATGAGTGGGGATTCCTAAAGATGCGCTAAAGTTACAGGAGACTCATAAATCATATTACTGGTATGCTTTCTGAAATGCAAAGAGCTGACAGCGAAGTCTCGATATCTAAATATTATTAAGACCACTAATTTTGAACAGTGTACTTAAACTGGCATACAGTGTAAACCACCAATATTAATGTACTGCTGAGTGAGCTACGTGCGCGCTGTGACCAAAGCTAGTTAAGCCTCACTATAGTCCCCACAGCCGAGCCTGGTTCAGGACGCCAGTTCATAAATTCTACTATGATAAAGGCTTGAGTCATGAATATTAATTAGTAGTGAGCCAGTAAGCCTTGCTGATTGGCTGAAAGGCAGACGCTGGAGGCTAACGTTAGTCAGCTGACCAGTTACCTAATGGAAAAGGCTCGCGTAATGAATATAAATTAGGCTAAGTGACCTAACGGTGCAGGGAAGTTCAAAGCAGTGTCAGTAGAATTTAGTTAATATTCATGATTATAATTTCATCATATAGTAGTACTCGTAATTCTACTTTTCACACTGCACATAACCCTGGTTTAAGACCATTTTATTACCTCAATGAATTCTGTGGCCAGTTTTTCATTCTATAGATGTTGAAACTGTATCATCAGCACCACAGCCCAATTATCTCATAAAACTCTTGGTTTCCCAAAGATGAGGCAGACTTCCTTGACCAGATCTCAGTGCAGTGATGTGATGGCCGCAGTTTTCTCAGCCACTACAGGTGCATCTCAATAAACGAGAATGTCGTGGAAAAGTTAATTTATTTCAGTAATTCAACTCAAATTGTGAAACTCGTGTATTAAATAAATTCAAGCTGAAAACTAGTGAATTGAAGAGACTGCCTAGGGAAAGTGAAATTACATCTTAATGCTGACCAGATTCTTTTAGTTTAACAGATGGGCAAATGTAGACTCAGCTTACAGTGTTTGTTTGACAAATTGGATGTGTCTGGCTGTGTACTAGACATGATGACTACTAGCTGGAGGATGTGTGAAGAGACTTTGCCCACAGCCACAGCCAGAATCTCTCAAAACCAGTCAAGAACATGTCCGGTCATATTTCTTCCATAAAATCAAAAGAACAGATGGACGAACAGAACGAACACGTACATTTTTAGTGGCGAACTGGTTTTAAACTGTTTTTTCTTAAACGCTGTTGATAATCTTCTGTATTTGTTTAGTAATTAACAGTTTAAGCATAAATTATGGCTTTTAAATATAATGTTAATTAGCTACAATTACTTTTCTATTCAGATATATATAAAAAAAAGCAATGATGCTTTAGTGTTTCATAAATAAGCCTCTGTAATACAATCATCTAATCTTTGATCTCTGTATATTTCCTGATGACAGCCAAAGTAATGTTCCACTGTTGGCCAGAATGTTCAGCTTGCCATAGTAACACTGTTTGTGTCAGTGGATTGAGACAAAGGTCAGTCGTCTCTAGCACAGCCGAATTCACATGTTTCTCACTCAGGATGGGACAGAGATGTGCATGCTCGTCCATACTGATGGGAAGATCGAGTAGAGTCAAAGCAGGACCCATGTCACATGATCTATGTTTGCTCAACCCAAGGAAGTCATGTGGACCTTCTTTGTCTTCCTCTTTTTGTTTTCCTGGGAGTGGCTCGCGAGGCATTCGGTTTATACTTAGCTCATCCTGGTTGGTCAGCAGTGTGCGCTGGTTAAGCCGGTGGTAAACAGAGGACTGACTGTGCAATAGCACAGACGTTTCTGATGAGACAGCACAGCAGATGTGGGTGAAAGGGGAACACGGAAAGCTTAACCGTGCTCGTCCCTGACTCATGTATGAAAGGAGTCTGTGTGTTTGTGTTGATCAGGCCATGTGCTCAAGGAGTGTGTCCCTGCTCAGACTCACGTAGAGCACGTGGCGGTCAGGTCAGGTGACTCGTATATCAGTGAGCTTAATGAGTCTGAGAGGGAGGCATTTACTGCCCTTTCACCACACAGTAAATAGAAGTTAAGCCAGACCACCAATGGTTTACAGGGAAATCCCACTGTCTGTCACCGTCTGCCTTGGTTCATACAGTGGATGCAATATCATTTCCAGGCCACATTTAACTCCAAAATCAGATATTTTGATTTTATGACTATTCAGATTTGCATTGCAGTATTTATTATTTTATTTTATTTTCCCTGTCAGATTGTCTTTACCATAATCCATAAACAACCTGACATTTAGCTTTTGTAATTGATATCAATGTAGATTTTTTTTACAATTATTATTTTTGTATTACATTTAAAAATTCACATTCAAATGTATGTAAATAATTTTGTCTTGAGTTTTTATATAGAAGTCCAAGCTTTGACCAGGGTTACATTTACTGGATAAAAAATACAGTAAAAAACAGTAATAGTGTGAAATATTATTTCCATTTAAAATAACTCTTTTCTATTTGAATATATTTTAAAATGTAACTTATTCCTGTGACGCAAAGTTGAATTTTCAGCATCATTACTTCAGTCTTCAGTGTCACATGATCCTTCGGAAATCATTCAGATAGGCAGATTTGCTGCTTAATAAACATTTCTTAAAATGATCAATGTTCAAAATGTTCAATTTTTGTGGAAACTGGTATGCCTTTTTCAGGATGCTTTGATGAATAGAAAGTTTAAAAGAAAAGCATTTATTTGAAATAGAAATCTTTAGTCACCTACATGACTTTTCAGAGTTTGATTATAATTTTAGTAGCAAATATTGAAATGATCTGCAGTATAAACACTATGACCTCTTTCTAAGCTGATAAAAAAAACAAAAAGCTTTTATTTAAAAATGACAAACAATAGGCCAATCCCACATGTTCTTGCTTTTGATGTTTGTCCTGCGTCAGATGGGCGTCTTTGGTCATTGCATCATGACTTTATTCTTTTTATTCAATGTCTTTTACTGTGAGCACCATACAATAAATTCGATACACTGTAAATAATATATGTTACTTTTCTGCATTAAATAGTAATGAAAATTAGTGGGGGGATTTTTCCACGTTACAATGGGGGGTAAAAAAGTCTTAATGGCTTTATCTTTGAGTAAAGTATGATTTCTAAATTCAAGACAAAATATTAGGTTCTGTGTGATTTGGTAAACTAAATAAAATAAAAAATAATAAAATAATGAATTGTTATAAGCTTTATTTAAATGTTATAAGCTTTAATATATATATATATATATATATATATATATATGCTTTATTGTTGTTGTGATTGTGTTGTTATGATTTTGTTTAGGGTCATGGGTAGAGCTGGAGATGAACAGAAATGCCGCATCTCTCTCTTCCTCCAGCCTCTCAGTGCCGCCCCCTCTAGCCCAAGTAGTAGAGGAGGATGTTGGGATTGTGGGCGGGCTTGAACACGTTCCCTCATCATCTTCCATCCACAATGGAGACATGGAAAAAATCCTGCTAGATGCCCAGCATGAATCCAGCCGCAGTAACTCCTCATGCGACAGGTAGACACCATATTTATGTCACATTATGTCTTATTAATGCCACAAAATAAAAATTCTCTCATTATGCACTCACCCTAACAAATCAAACCTAACACAAGCCAAGTTTGAATTTTAGCAAGCATGAATGAGAACTGAGTGGTATTGAGAAAACATACAACACGAGACAGAATTTAAATTTTTAGGTGAGCTATCCCTTTAAGATGTTGTTTACATAGTCCACATGTTTGCATATCATCTGAAAATGTCACATGAGTTCACAGCTTGAGTTTAATGACCTCATAGATAAAGAGCAGTGCTATAAACATCCATACCAAATTTCACGTGGTCACACTACACAGTAAATAGAAGTTAAGCCAGACCACCAATGGTTTACAGGGAAATCCCACTGTCTGTCACCGTCTGCCTTGGTTCATACAGTGGATGCAATATCATTTCCAGGCCACATTTAACTCCAAAATCAGATATTTTGATTTTATGACTATTCAGATTTGCATTGCAGTATTTATTATTTTATTTTATTTTCCCTGTCAGATTGTCTTTACCATAATCCATAAACAACCTGACATTTAGCTTTTGTAATTGATATCAATGTAGATTTTTTTTACAATTATTATTTTTGTATTACATTTAAAAATTCACATTCAAATGTATGTAAATAATTTTGTCTTGTCTTATATAGAAGTCCAAGCTTTGACCAGGGTTACATTTACTGGATAAAAAATACAGTAAAAAACAGTAATAGTGTGAAATATTATTTCCATTTAAAATAACTCTTTTCTATTTGAATATATTTTAAAATGTAACTTATTCCTGTGACGCAAAGTTGAATTTTGAGCATCATTACTTCAGTCTTCAGTGTCACATGATCCTTCGGAAATCATTCAGATAGGCAGATTTGCTGCTTAATAAACATTTCTTAAAATGATCAATGTTCAAAATGTTCAATTTTTGTGGAAACTGGTATGCCTTTTTCAGGATGCTTTGATGAATAGAAAGTTTAAAAGAAAAGCATTTATTTGAAATAGAAATCTTTAGTCACCTACATGACTTTTCAGAGTTTGATTATAATTTTAGTAGCAAATATTGAAATGATCTGCAGTATAAACACTATGACCTCTTTCTAAGCTGATAAAAAAAACAAAAAGCTTTTATTTAAAAATGACAAACAATAGGCCAATCCCACATGTTCTTGCTTTTGATGTTTGTCCTGCGTCAGATGGGCGTCTTTGGTCATTGCATCATGACTTTATTCTTTTTATTCAATGTCTTTTACTGTGAGCACCATACAATAAATTCGATACACTGTAAATAATATATGTTACTTTTCTGCATTAAATAGTAATGAAAATTAGTGGGGGGATTTTTCCACGTTACAATGGGGGGTAAAAAAGTCTTAATGGCTTTATCTTTGAGTAAAGTATGATTTCTAAATTCAAGACAAAATATTAGGTTCTGTGTGATTTGGTAAACTAAATAAAATAAAAAATAATAAAATAATGAATTGTTATAAGCTTTATTTAAATGTTATAAGCTTTAATATATATATATATATATATATATATATATATATGCTTTATTGTTGTTGTGATTGTGTTGTTATGATTTTGTTTAGGGTCATGGGTAGAGCTGGAGATGAACAGAAATGCCGCATCTCTCTCTTCCTCCAGCCTCTCAGTGCCGCCCCCTCTAGCCCAAGTAGTAGAGGAGGATGTTGGGATTGTGGGCGGGCTTGAACACGTTCCCTCATCATCTTCCATCCACAATGGAGACATGGAAAAAATCCTGCTAGATGCCCAGCATGAATCCAGCCGCAGTAACTCCTCATGCGACAGGTAGACACCATATTTATGTCACATTATGTCTTATTAATGCCACAAAATAAAAATTCTCTCATTATGCACTCACCCTAACAAATCAAACCTAACACAAGCCAAGTTTGAATTTTAGCAAGCATGAATGAGAACTGAGTGGTATTGAGAAAACATACAACACGAGACAGAATTTAAATTTTTAGGTGAGCTATCCCTTTAAGATGTTGTTTACATAGTCCACATGTTTGCATATCATCTGAAAATGTCACATGAGTTCACAGCTTGAGTTTAATGACCTCATAGATAAAGAGCAGTGCTATAAACATCCATACCAAATTTCACGTGGTCACACTGACCTCATGCTGATAGGATGGCCATAATAACCCTTTCTCACTCAAACTCAGTGAGTCATATGATTCTGGATGTTTACTGTAGGAATACAGTGTTTCTCTCTCATATGGATACAGACTAATGCTCTCTCAAACACTGCAGAGTTCACACAAAAATGAAAACTATGTCATTCCAAACCTGTATGACTTTCTTTGTACTATGAAACACAAAAAGAGATGTTTAGCAGAATGTCCAAGCTGCTTTTTTTTCCATACAATGAAAGCGATTGGTCATTTATGTTGCCCAAAAAGGACAAAATTGCTGCAAATTTTGAAAAGCTTTGTGTTTATACGAAAGCTTTGTGTGAGGAACAGAATGCAATTTAAGTCATTTAAATGACAATTCTTAAAGCAGCACTATGTAACTTTTTCTGTCTTCAAAATTTGCAAAATGTATATAATGAGCGAGTACATCATGAATTAATCGTCTTATTCTGAATCACTACAGTACACTTATAATAAGCACTTATATTTGGACTATTGTAGCCTGGTCGGGTCGTCACCGCTGCGGAGGAACACATACCTGCGTGAATCGCCATATACATAAACTTAGAGAAGTAGCTCCGGTTGGAATGTTCTTCCGCGGGATGTGTGCAGTCCTGTTTATTAACCGCTAGAGCGCCAAAAGTTACATATAGTGCTGCTTTAAAGGGATAGTTCAGCCAAAAAATGAAAATTACCCCACGATTTACTCATCCTCAAGCCATCCTAGATGTATATGGCTTTCTTCTTTCAGACGAATACAATCTGAGTTATATTTAAAAATGTCCTGGCTTTTCAGCTTTATAATGGCAGTGAATGGGTGGTAATATTCAATAGTCCAATAGAAGTCCAATAAACTGCGTCCATCCATCATAAAAAGTGCCCCACACGGCTCCGGGGGTTAATAAAGACCTTCTGAAGCGAATCGATGCGTTTGTATAAGAAAAATATCAATTTTTAAAACTTTATAAACCATAAAACCATCTCTAGCTTCCGCTAACTGTTGTAAGTGCGTTCACGAGAGAGTGACGTTCCAGTAGGACATGGGCGTAGCGCAAGCTCCAGTGAGAAGTGACGGATGAACACAGATAAACATAACTGCTCTCTCCCACAGCCCTCCTCGACCTCACAGTCCTCAGGATGAAGGCCAGATCATTTTCGACGTAGACATGAGGAGGGACAGTCAGGTACTTCCTCTTGAGAACGTTGTGGATTATCTAATTTATGGAACGCACTCTGGCTTCACTTAATTACCTGTCTGAGCTTGTATTTGGGTGTGTGTCTGTGTCCACTCAGGAGGAAGTCATGGAGAAGATCAGAGATGATGACATCTTAATGAAGGATTCAGACTGGGTGGCAGACTGGTCAAGTAGACCAGAGAATATTCCGCCTAAGTAAGCACCAGTGAGGACTTACATACAATGTTATTTAGTGTCTTTCAGATAATATTATAGTTTTTATTCATATTTAATTTTTATGCCCATTTTCATTTTAATTATACTGTTTTTGTAAGTTTTGTAAAAAAAAATTTAAATCAATTTTTATTTCAGTTTAAGATTTAGTACATCCAGTTAACTAAATGAAAATGAGAAATGTTATCTTGACAACTAGCTTGCTAGCTTTTGTTTGTGTTAGTGTTAATTTCGTTAACGAAGACTGACAAAAAATGTTTGTTAACAAGCTTTTTTCCCATGACTAAGATGAGACGAAGAAGAGACGATAATAAGGTCCATAAACGATAACTAAGACTATATCAACATGCAATTTCGTTGACGAAATAAGACGAGACTAAAATGTATTCAAAAAGATAAAAACTTGACCAAAAACCTCTTTTTATTTTCGTCAAAAAAGGAGACAAAATGTTATTGTGGACTGCTCTACATGCCTCTACTACGCGAGCTCTCATGAGTGCGGTTGCCAGATATCAAGAGTTCTAATCCCCGAATCAGAGCTTTGCTGTTACATTAGCAATGTTTCCATCCAAAGATGCGAATGTGGAAAACTGGAATATCGCATAAAACATTTGCGAATAAAGCACAGAACAAAATCGTCACTTCCTGATAAACTGGCACTAAATATCTCTAAGAAAACTAGGAGAAGCCATTGAATATAATAATTTTCATATGTAATAAATTACTTGCGCCTCAGAGAGAGCAGACGTAACAATAAATGCTGTCATTGCTTTTAGAGGTGGATGCCTGCTGTCTGGGAACGCAGTCATGTAAGACAGTAATTATACAGAAATACTTTGATGACAGACTTTCCTCAGGTATTTCAGAATGGCCAAATCAACATATAGTTCCCCTTCAGGAACTCGAGCTGTGTCGAGACACTTTGTTCTGAAGCACGTGTCAAATCCGTCCAATGGAGCAGCGAGACATCACGAGCAGGGTGACGTAAGCACCAGAAAGCATAAAAGCACATCCGGCCGGGCGCAAACCAGCTTCTGCTCTTCAGTAGCGCTCTGTGTATGTGTCTGTCTATTTACTGTTGTCTGTCTGCACAAGCACTCATATTTATAAAACAATGAGACGTCTATGGCGAGTGAACGGCATTACAAACGCTGTGTTTCTCCCTGCCCGTGATATCTGGCGGCGGGGGATACACACGATTTGTGTGTCGTTTGTTTAGGAGCGAAGCATGCACGGTCAGCTTTCGAGCAGCTGATTGTCATCACTGCGAGCTCTCGCTGCGCACGCTCCGCTCTCGCCTGGCTGCGTTTGATGACAGCGGCCAGGCTCGCGATCCCGCTGGCAGCGGTCCCGCTGTTGCTGAGGCACAGCGCAGACTGTTGTGGTGGGGATCGCGGGTGGATTTAGCGGAGGGATCCGAGACGGGCTCGTCCTTTTCTCGGTCCTCACCCGCTAGATCCGCGTCTCTCTCTCTCGCGGCCCCCCCCCCACCCCCGCCCCCAGAGAGAGAAAGAGCCAGACACTTCATCTATCTTCCTCCGAGGAGGTGGATGTGACGAGTGTCGAGACAGAGGAGACTGTGGACTCGCCACCTTATTTCAGTTTAAGATTTAGTACATCCAGTTAACTAAATGAAAATGAGAAATGTTATCTTGACAACTAGCTTGCTAGCTTTTGTTTGTGTTAGTGTTAATTTCGTTAACGAAGACTGACAAAAAATGTTTGTTAACAAGCTTTTTTCCCATGACTAAGATGAGACGAAGAAGAGACGATAATAAGGTCCATAAACGATAACTAAGACTATATCAACATGCAATTTCGTTGACGAAATAAGACGAGACTAAAATGTATTCAAAAAGATAAAAACTTGACCAAAAACCTCTTTTTATTTTCGTCAAAAAAGGAGACAAAATGTTATTGTGGACTGCTCTTCATGCCTCTACTACGCGAGCTCTCATGAGTGCGGTTGCCAGATATCAAGAGTTCTAATCCCCGAATCAGAGCTTTGCTGTTACATTAGCAATGTTTCCATCCAAAGATGCGAATGTGGAAAACTGGAATATCGCATAAAACATTTGCGAATAAAGCACAGAACAAAATCGTCACTTCCTGATAAACTGGCACTAAATATCTCTAAGAAAACTAGGAGAAGCCATTGAATATAATAATTTTCATATGTAATAAATTACTTGCGCCTCAGAGAGAGCAGACGTAACAATAAATGCTGTCATTGCTTTTAGAGGTGGATGCCTGCTGTCTGGGAACGCAGTCATGTAAGACAGTAATTATACAGAAATACTTTGATGACAGACTTTCCTCAGGTATTTCAGAATGGCCAAATCAACATATAGTTCCCCTTCAGGAACTCGAGCTGTGTCGAGACACTTTGTTCTGAAGCACGTGTCAAATCCGTCCAATGGAGCAGCGAGACATCACGAGCAGGGTGACGTAAGCACCAGAAAGCATAAAAGCACATCCGGCCGGGCGCAAACCAGCTTCTGCTCTTCAGTAGCGCTCTGTGTATGTGTCTGTCTATTTACTGTTGTCTGTCTGCACAAGCACTCATATTTATAAAACAATGAGACGTCTATGGCGAGTGAACGGCATTACAAACGCTGTGTTTCTCCCTGCCCGTGATATCTGGCGGCGGGGGATACACACGATTTGTGTGTCGTTTGTTTAGGAGCGAAGCATGCACGGTCAGCTTTCGAGCAGCTGATTGTCATCACTGCGAGCTCTCGCTGCGCACGCTCCGCTCTCGCCTGGCTGCGTTTGATGACAGCGGCCAGGCTCGCGATCCCGCTGGCAGCGGTCCCGCTGTTGCTGAGGCACAGCGCAGACTGTTGTGGTGGGGATCGCGGGTGGATTTAGCGGAGGGATCCGAGACGGGCTCGTCCTTTTCTCGGTCCTCACCCGCTAGATCCGCGTCTCTCTCTCTCGCGGCCCCCCCCCCACCCCCGCCCCCAGAGAGAGAAAGAGCCAGACACTTCATCTATCTTCCTCCGAGGAGGTGGATGTGACGAGTGTCGAGACAGAGGAGACTGTGGACTCGCCACC
>NW_015505949.1:239671-276702 GCF_001515645.1 Sinocyclocheilus grahami
TGATAAACTGGCACTAAATATCTCTAAGAAAACTAGGAGAAGCCATTGAATATAATAATTTTCATATGTAATAAATTACTTGCGCCTCAGAGAGAGCAGACGTAACAATAAATGCTGTCATTGCTTTTAGAGGTGGATGCCTGCTGTCTGGGAACGCAGTCATGTAAGACAGTAATTATACAGAAATACTTTGATGACAGACTTTCCTCAGGTATTTCAGAATGGCCAAATCAACATATAGTTCCCCTTCAGGAACTCGAGCTGTGTCGAGACACTTTGTTCTGAAGCACGTGTCAAATCCGTCCAATGGAGCAGCGAGACATCTCCATAAAGCTCCTCATAAAGCTCCTCATATTGCCAGTCTCAAAAACAGACCGTTGCAACCCGCACCCCTCCACAGAAAACGCGGTCACACAAGGGCGTTCCCAAAGCGTCTTGATGCAGCGTCTCGTTCCCTCGGGGAACCATGGTTACATACGTAACCTAGAGACGATGCTGTGAACGAGCTGGTTAGTCAATTTATCCCATCTCATAGCACAAAGTCACACGACTTTTTCAATGTTCATGGTGGAATTTATTCGGTAAATGTGTTTCCATTGTAGTTTATGTGCATTTTGTCTTATCGGATAAAAAGTTTATCCTACTCAGTTGTCAATTTTTAGAATTTATGCGCATCTTGGCGTTTCCATCCAGCAGTTTTTTTATGCGCATCCAAAATGCGCTATTGATACCTCATTGTGGAAGCGCTGCCGCTGATGATCTGAAAACACAGACAAACAAGCTGGAGTTTAGCAATCTAAATGAAAGCATCATTCAGCCGGTCTGTGTTCTGTCATGAGATCTCGACTGTATTGTTTGCGATTGTGCACTTACTCAACCGCTGTTGTTTTAATATAGAAATAGTCTATTGCCATTGGAATTACTAGGAATTTCACTGTTATATTATTTTTCGTTTGTTTTAGCTGTTTTCATAGTGTAGACAGAGAGATTGTATAAGTCTTATAATAGCAAAAGCCTATAATAAATCAGTACACTAGATGACGTAAAATACACCATGTATGTGTCCACATTCTATTGATTTGTGCTTACTGGTGAAAGTGCAATATCTGAAATGCAAAAGTAAATTTTTCAAATCACAACAATCATTATGATTATAATTTTGAGAAAAAAATGTTTTTTTATCAGTTTAATCATTATACAGAATGACGAAAATGTGACTAAGATTTAATTGACTGACTAAAACTTGACTAAAATGCTCATACATTTCATTGACTTAAACTTGACTAAACAAAAACAGGACAAGGTTGTCTAAATATGATAACTAAAATGTACATTTGAGTAAGACTAAATTAAAAATGGCTGCCAAAATTAATACTGTATACAGTTAATTAATAATAATCTTATTGCTAAAATGTCAAGTTTTCATTGACTAAAACTAGACTAAAATGTTGAGACTTTTAGTCGACTAAAACTAAATGGGATAAGGTTGACTAAAAACTAACAAGGACATTTTAACACGGGACTAAGACTAAGACTAAAATGAAAATAGCGGACAAAATTAACACTAGTGTAGTTTGTGCGTTAGTTTTTTTTCCAGTTAACGTTTTTTTTAACTGTAACAACCCTGTTGCATACAGATATTTCCACAGGCCATGATCAAGCAAAGAGATTTTTCAAGCATCAGTCAAAAGCTAGTGAGCTAATTAATGTTTGTCTAAATAGACAGCATCTTGACAAAAAAAATTTGATTTTATATGCTCTACATAGGTTGCAACTGTCACTCTCGTACAAGCAGCTAATAGCACTGTGTTAATAGCTGATTCAGACATTAGCATGTTGCTAAGCTAACACTTCAAAACACTAATGAGCACTCTGTCAAGGTCACTTGTGTGCAGCAAATGAATAGCACTAACCGTCATCGGTTCATATCAGCATTAGCATGTCGCTAGGCTAACACTTGAAAACACTAATGAGCACCAAAACACAGTAGCAGACACAAATGCTGAGTGAAATTATATATTTATTATGCATTTTAGTAATTTTTTCTACATTTCTACTTTATCATGATAGTATGTTGACAGGAAATGAAGTGGGAGAGGAGAGGTGCCCTAACAAGTAATAATGTAGATGGGGAGCTCACGAGGTTTTGTGACACACCTATAGTGTTTTGAGTTAGTTTGTTTTTCTGGCTGGAGTCAAAGTCTGCAGGCAGTGTGATGCTGTTGTGATGACGGGTGGATTTATCTTTCTGACAGGGAGTTTCATTTCCAGCACCCGCGGCGTTCAGTGACTCTCAGCATGAGGAAGACAGGAGCCATGAAGAAAGGAGGCATCTTCTCTGCTGAGTTCCTCAAAGTGTTCATCCCGTCACTGCTTCTGTCCCACATCCTGGTCCTGGGTCTTGGGTAGATACATCTTAAAACACAAACACATTTCAAACATATGTAGTTTATGTTACCTTCAAGAGCACCTAGGAAATTCGTACATCTGAGTCTGGCATTCGTTATTACGACATGTCACACATTCAAAGCAAAAGCATAACATGGAAGCAAAACACAAAAAATTATATTGATATAATAGTGAAATAACTACATCTAAAAATTTATATATGAAAAATATTTTCCCCCCTTAAAAGATTTATACATCTTTTCAAAACTAATTTTTTTGGGTACATGAAGCAAAACTTGAAAGTTAAGCAAATAACTTTACACTTGTTGTCTGTAAGTTGTTCCCTATGTCAAATCTTTAAAATGATTGAAATACATGTACAAATTATTATAATTCATTACAGAATTGCTTTCTGCTCACTGACATTTATTTGTATATATATGTAATATATATATGATCTATATCATAGATCAGTGTTTCAGCATTGATTTAAATCAACACACCCTTTCCAATGTCACAACTTGGCAACTCATGTATCATTGAGAATTTTGTTTCCATAGTCACATACGAATTAGCTTGGTCCTTCTTGTGCTCGAAACTCATAAATACGATTTTTCTAACGCCATTTGAAGGGCACATTACTTTCTAACAAAAAAGTACAGTATCTAGACAGTATACCATGAAATTTTGTCAAATCTCACAACTTGTTTTTCGGAACTGCCTTGAAAACGCAGCTCTGCTTCCAACTGAAACAATAAACAACCTAAGCACCCTGACTTCTGGATGTTGCACAAAGCTAGCAGATTGAAGCTTTCAGATTTTGAAAGTTATATTTTTTGTTTGTGATAAGTATCAGACTGTCTGTGAGCTGTTTATAGGCTCGCCTAACAGCTAGTTGGCGGTCACCTGTTTGCACACGAAAGGTGCGGTCACATTTTTAAAAAATTTTGGGTGGTAAAATGCATCCATTATTTATTGTCAATAATGTAGTGATGTATGAAGCACCACTCACACAGAAGTCACTTTCAAAGCAAGCGGTTTCTGCTAGTTTAACGAGGCAAACTCAAAACCGTTGTGAAGTCTGCCCTGGGAAATCTTTTACAATTTCGAATGGCTTGGATTCCTGTTTGCAGAAACTTCGCAGAACATCAATAAATGTGACCGCACCTTAACAGCATTCATATTACACCACCAAGACAATTCACACACCTGATTACTATATAGCTTAACAACAGTGTAATATTCCACATATGAAGTGTTTGACTTTTTCATTTCTAAAACAGGGTCTACATTGGGAAAAGACTGACAACTCCCCCTGCAAGCTCCATTTGAACACCGATCTGATCAAGTGCCTCAGGCCAGACCCAGGTGGATTAGGGAGAAGGTTGCAGTTTGTACGAAGAAGCCCCTGCGGCCCCTTTCTGCTTCTTTTAGTCTTTTCAGCCACCTTTTCTTCCATTTTTTAGTAGTTCCTTTATTTAGCCTTTCCAGGTTGAGAAGCATAAGTGATAAACTTCTCCTCATGTCAGGCCCTTTTTTTTCTCGTTTATCATTTTCTGTATCTCTTTTCCAGTTCTGAATGTTCTAACACCCCCTCTAAGTTCATTTGGAAGTATGTGGGGCATTGCATGAAACCAAATGTGCACACGCTAGCCTCGAACTAGCTAGATTCAACTAGGAGGCAAAAAACATCCCGTTTTGGTCCAATCACATGACCCAACTGTGGCCACTCACAGGTGATAAAGAATCCCCATTTTTCAGCCTCAAAATGGGATCAACCAAAATATATTGACTTATGAAGTTATATAAGCATGCCTGAGTGCAAGCTAAGATTTTATTTATTACTACAAATGCTACCAATTTAGTTCTTTTATTGACTTCAAGGGCGGAACGCCAGGATGATGGACTTGGAAGTGTTTCTGGAATGATAGGCCTCTCCGTAGACCCCAAACTCTTCTGGTAAAGACAGAAAATTAATAGCTGAGGCATAATATATGTTTATGACTTTATCACATGCAATTTTATACCAACTTTTTCAAAATCTTTTACACAACCCTGACAGAGGCAATACCTGTTACACTTAATTGTCTCATGCATATATTCATTTTTTTTTAAATACTTCATCTCATAAACATAGATAAAAACCAGTCTGATGGGGCTGATGGATCCCTGTATGAAAAAAAGTCATTTTATCTGTCCTTGTTTCTCTGTGTTTGTTGTGTCGTTTTCTTCGTTTTTCTTCACATACATATCAGTACCTAGTGATTTCTTACTAGGCTTCTACAACATAGCCTACTTTGCAGTGCCACACAGTTTACCATTAGCATTCAGAGCTGAAAGGATCTTGCTGACAACAGCTTTAGTGTTTTGCCATGCTGTCATGGCTGTGTCAGACTTTCTGGAATTTTGTTAAACACTTTCATACTTCTCAGTCTCTTGCTGATTTATAGCATTCCCATGCTGTTAGCTTGAGGACTTCAGTGCAAGAGAAAACTTTCTTCAATTTATAGGAATAACTCAAAAAAGAAAGAAGAATATTCTGTCATTATTTACTCAACTTCATGTTGTTCCAAACTTGTTTTTCTTTTATCTGTGTAACACAAAAGAAGAAGCTTTGAACAATGTCTGTGCTGCTCTTTTCTGCACTATGAAAGTTCATGGAGATAAACTGGAAAAGGGCAGCTTGGATATCTTTAAAATATCTCCATATACAAAAGGTTGCTTAATGATGGCAGAATTGTAATTCTTGTGTGAGCTACTATCCAGGCACACTTACAGTCATAGTCACGCACATTTAGTGAACACTAACACTCCAGCACCACAGGTGACTGTGTTATCCTGGACATGAACATCGCAGTGCTCATCGTTGGAAGCAGGATTTGTGTATTTAACACTTAAGTGAATTATCATCAAGTCTAGTAGTGTTTTGCCTCTTTTTAAAGTGTATTTTGGATGTGTGAACATGTTTCCATTGGTCTTCATTGTCTACCTGAGGATCTACTTCTCCTCGAACACAGCTGCCAAAACCAACTGAGAGCTCAACTCTTATGAACTTTGTGCCTCGTTTCCTTAATCATGTTTGATACGGCATCCTGTTATCATTTCCTGTCGTCATGTTTGCGTTTTTGTGCCACAAGCTTGTTCTTTTTGTTGTTTTGCATCTTCTTGGTGAGCATGACTTTTGGAAGGTTTCTCATATGCTTTGTTTGTTTAAGTCTAACAATCTAGGTAAACTAGAAGAGAAGGTGCATGATAGTTAGGAAGGTTTTAGTTATTTTATTTGTATTGGCAGTTGGAAAGAAGTAGGTAACCCTCCTTTGTGGAGATACTTTCCTCAGACTGCGATGCGATGATAAAATAAATTGTAATTTTATTGATTTGACAGACCTTTTTTCCTCCCCTGTTGGACAAAGTTTTAAAATTAAAAGAACAATCTGCATTTGTTTTGTTTTGTTTAGAAATAATGCTTTTTATGTGTGCGTGTTTGATTTAATTTTGCATAATATTGCACCACACATACATAATATTTCCATCACTTCATTTTCAAAATCATGTAACAAACCTTTTTTTTTCTTGTTCAAAAGGAAATGTTTTTTCACAAAATTTCTCTCTATTATCATCTATGGTTTAATAGTGGTATTGCATGTTACTTGAGGAGTTCTTTTTATGTAACTGTAGTTCTTACTCTTTGCTCTATTAAGCACACACTTATATAACATCCTATATAACATATGTCACTTTAAATGCTCAAGCTCTTTAAATTCGAGTGGATTCTGATCGGCTGTCTCTTTTTATTATTCATCAGCTGGAAAATAATAGTTTTGAAAGTGATTCCAACAATATTGTTCCTCTGTGTCATTATCGTTATAGTTGTGGTGTGGACTCTTGCTATTCTTCTGAATTTATGATTTTTAAAACTATATTATTACAGTTATCGCTCTTGGTGTGAACCATTAATCAGAGGTCACTTCCAAACAGCTTTATCCCAGCTAACAATTTTTGGTTCTCAGAACATTCTGGGAATGTTAGTTTTTGGTGCCCAGAACATTCCCTGTTGGTTAGCCAGGAAAGTTTTCTTAACATAAATAGAATTTTCCTTTTAGGTTAGGGGAAAGTTCCCAGAACATTCTTGGTAGGTTCCGGGAACGTTCCCCTAACCTAACGGGAACGTTCTATTTACGTTAAGAAAACTTTCCTTGCTAACCAACAGGGAACGTTCCCAGAACGTTCTCCAAACCTCTTTACTTTGATATACCCTGCTGTACATCAGTAATCATCCAGCACTCCTGTGTCAAGTAGAGTTAAGCGGCATGGAAGACGCACAGATGGACGTCAATAATCAGTACTACAAACCATGTTTTGTTTTAAACTATTGTTTAAAGCATTAGTTAACTTCACTTCACCAGAATAAAAAAATCCTGATAATTTACTCACCCCCATGTCATCCAAGATGTTCATGTCTTTCTGTCTTTGGTCGCAAAACAAATTAAGGTTTCTGAGGAAAACATTCCAGGATTTTTCTCCATATAATGGACTTCAATGGTGGCCAACGGGTTGAAAGTCCAAATTGCAGTTTAATGTAGATTCAAAGGGCTCTACACGATCCAAGCCGAGGAATAGGGTCTTATCTAGCAAAACAATAGGTAATTTTCAAAAAACAAATTTAAAACTTTTTTTTATATATATTTATATAAATTATATACTTTTTAACCACAAATGCATGAGCTCCGCGATGCGCATCCGCAAATTCACGCATTAAAGGTGCAATAGGTGATTGTCTTCAGAAACATTTTTTTTGTTATGCTGGTTGAAAGTCTCTTCACATCCCGATAGCAATCATTAAGTTAAGTGGTCTAAATGTATTTATTTGTATTTATATATTCTGTGGAAGGCGTAGGACCAAGAAATGTTCATCCAATCAAAGCGCTCGGTCCGAGCGTTTTAATTGGCTTTCCTACCTGCTTGTCAATGTTTGTATTAGCATACCTCTGCACACCCGGTTCGCGCAGACAGGATACGTCATCAGCGCGTTCATGCACGCTGTGCAGACAGAGCGAGGATGGCAGACAAACATCAACAACCCAATCTTCCTTCCTGGAATTGTAGTACTTTTAAAGTTTTCTCACCGGTGAATGACACATGATGTAGGCAGCCCAGGGGAGAGTTACGTACATGAACTGTGTTACGATTGATATGATAACACAGTGTTCATTGCTCCCTGAGCGGGGGAAATCCGTTGAAGTTTATTTAACTTCGGAACATGTGCTGGAATTGGGAACCGCTGATGTAGCCTATTGTAGTAATGTTGTCTCTGGTATTCTGGTCTGTGAGTGTGCGTATATGCGTTCCGGGAATGTGGCTTTGGACAGCGATTGCAGGGAGGGTGGGACCTTGGCTTTCAGTGCTATCAGGCTAAAGTTAGCATTTTCCAAGATCTCCTACTGCACCTTTAAGTAATCACGTTGGAAAGGTCACGCCCGATTAGCTCTTCTTCTTTAGTTTTATGTCAGATTACAACCATGACTTACCCGGTGCATACCGCCACCTACTGTACTGAGTATGTAGAATGGATTATGATTCGATTATATTTCTTTACATAGTGATAATAAAAAGAGAGAAAAAAAACTTCTAAATTCTATAATATATCACTAGGCTTATATCCTTCCGGTATTCCACAACAGCTTATGTGTATCCTTAACCCCTTCTCCTGTTGTTCCCAATACACCCTTAAAGGTACCATTTTCTTCCTGTCTGACATCTTTTGCTTTAGTCTATTCCTCTCCTCCTTATATTTCCTACAATGTAATAATATATGCTGTGCACTTACTGTGATTTTACATTCCAAGCATTCATCTGATTGACTTTTGCCTAATAAAAATACTGTTGTTTAATCCGTGATCAAACCTCAATCTAGTTAAAAGTGATTCCTCCTTTCTGTTCCTTCTATTCACACCCTTTGCATTCATTGATTTCTGTACACTGTAGTATTTTCTTCCACTATTATCCACATCCCACCTTTCTTGCCATTTCTTCATTTCTTTTTTGATCATTGCCTTAGTTTCTGCTTTACCAAATGGAATATTGATAACATCACTCGTCCTGGTTGATTTTTATGCTATTTTATCTGCTATCTCATTTCCTTTTATATGTACATGAGCCAGCAGAATCCCACATCTATCCGAAGCTTCCATAATCTAAATAAGCTTTGATGGATGGTTAGCTCTTCGTCTGTGTACTCCGGTTCAAAAAGGTAGGGTAGGGCGAAAAACTCTATCCAGTTTTCTCCTCCAACTTCCAAATCGTCCGACATCGTTGTTGGTTTGTTTTTTTGTTGTTGCTTTTTGTAAAGGGCGTTTGACTTGGGCTGCATCCGAAAGCTCTAAAATGCTGCCTTAGGAGGACGCACATCCGAATCTAGTTAGCTTCACTACCTGTCTCATGAGATACCTTCATCTGTTCGATTTCTGAAGGCTGCATACATCCTTCACTGCCTTTGATATCCCACAATCCTGTGCGTTCCATTCCGTGATGCTTGAGCTATAAAATAAAGATGGCGTCTGAAAGTTGCGTTTGGTGGTCAGTTTGTGTTTAAATGTATATTTGTGACTAACTTTTTGCACTTTTGATGTTAGTTCTAGTGAGAAATCAGTATTATAGTAATTAAATATTCGTTTAGTTATCACCAAAACTCGTACTATTTTGTTGTAGATCATTAAACCGTTACGCTGCCTCAGCTGAAGCCTGTCCGAAATCAGTTTCATGAGGTGCCTTCGTGCAAAAACGCTGCCTGCAAAATCATTGCCTAATGGGGCAGCAAGGCAGCAAGTCAGCTGCCTGAATAGAGATGGGACCATCCATGTATGAATATAAACAGTTGGTGGCGGTATATGCCAAAAATTCTGAAGAAGAAGTCAACTGCCTAGGCTTTCAGATGCAGCCTTTCTTTACAAGTTTGCTTTATAAACACTGGGTCGACTCTTCCGTCTATGTCACGCGTGACCTTTCCAACGTGACTACGTAATGCGTGAAGTCGAGCTAGTGCAGGATGAGCATTTGTGGTTAAAAACTATTGAACTTTTTATTTTTTTAAAGAAAATGACCGGTCATTTCGCTAGATAAGACCCTCAGCTAGAAGCTGTCCACACTGGACACTATAAAGCAAGCGTTGCAAATACCCGCATCCAGTGTGAATAGAATGACTGATTATAATGAGTTCTATGTCTTTTGTTGTGTCACGCCACTCGTGTCCGGTGTAGACACAGAGTAGGCCCAAGTCAGTTAAAGTTAGCAGCAGACAAATTTTTTTTTATTATTTTGTGATAATTTTGAATTTTTATCATTTTGATATTATTCCTGTATAGACGGAATCAATCTTTGTCCAGTGGTAAAAATGCAAGCAGTCGCTCTGCTTCTTTTCCCAGGTTCAGCAAAGTCGGCGCCAATTAACTTGAGCCAAACGTCATCATTCTTAAGCACAAATTCAAAACGTTGCTTGTTGCGCATGCTCTAACCTTCCTTATTTCTTCTGTTATTCTGTTGTACATTAACAACAAATTTGTGCACTGCTGCCTCTCACTGGTGTATTAATGTCACTGGGTTTTTTGTGGCTACTTGATTTTTTTTTAAGTACGTGTCACTCAAAGCAGTAAATAGTTGTTGTTTTTTCGCCTTGAGATTAGCTGTAACTTAATAAAACCTAGCAAGTATAACAACTAAGTAAAGATAACTAATTATATCTAAGTAAAGTAAACTATTGGATTTAAGTGTAGTATAACCATCCATCTGTAAACAACCAGTTCAGCTATTAATTATTTATTCCCACTTACACTGAAGTATGGATGAATTATATTTCTTGTTATAGTATATTGATAAAGTTTAAGATGACCTATTTCATGAAGACTCTTCACCAGTTTATTTCTCTCCTGATTAAACTGCTCTTTGTTTAGTCAGTTTGTCATCATGCTAGTTAATAATCCATCCCTTTCATTTGTCAAGTTTATGTTCTTGGTTAGTAGCTTATCTCTCTCTTCTGTGAGGTTGTTAATCTTGGTTTGTAGCTGGTGTGTCTCTTCTGTGTAGTTTGTGCTGTTTGTATGGATGTGGACACATGGCCATATGACTGCAGCCAGCAGCACCAAACACACTGCAGCTGCTCTAGAGCGTCTGATCTTCACTGAATCACTTCCTGAACACCAAGGTAAATGTGTGAAACCTGTTGCGAAATCTGTGTGGGGAAATCTTTCGCCGTCATGCAAAATTCCCTATTGCATGGCTTGCTATTGAAATGACTTGATTTCGGCAGAGAAAATTGGACAAACAATGGTAAATGTGACCCCCATGTAAAGACCTGCTAAGAAGAATTTTTAAAAATCCTATTCTAGCAGCCATATCACCCTGCAGCCCAAGACTGGTTACCCACTGAAGCTAAGCAGGGCTGAGCCTGGTCAGTATCTGGATGGGAGACCTCCTGGGAAAACTAGGTTGCTGCTGGAAGAGGTGTTAGTGAGGCCAGCAGGGGGTGCTCACCCTGTGGTCTGTGTGGGTCCTAACGCCCCAGTATAGTGATGGGGACACTATACTGTCAACAAGCACTGTCCTCGAATCAGACGTTAAACCGAGGTCCTGACTCTCTGTGGTCATTAAAAGTCCCAGGATGTGTTTCGAAAAGAGTAGAGGTGTGACCTCGGCATCCTGGCTAAATTTGCTTATTGGCCTCTGATCATCATGGCCTCCTAACAATCCCCATATCTGCTGATTGACTTCATCACTCTGTCTCCTCTCCACCAATAAGCTAGTATGTGGTGGGCGTTCTGGTGCACTATGGCTGCTGTCGCATCATCCAGGTGGATGCTGCACACTGGTGGTGGATGAGGAGATACCCCCTGACAATGTAAAGCGCTTTGAGTGCCTAGAAAAGCGCTATATAAATGTAATGAATTATTATTATTATTAAGGTATTTTGTAGCACAGCTGACCACATTGTGGCCTGATTCTTTTCTCTGTTTGTGGACATTTCCCACCAAATCTGACCCATCTGCTCAAAATATATTATTATTTTAGACTTAGCTAAGGTAAATCAAGAACCTCATTTGACATGTTTATTAACGGAACTGTTAGTTTTACCTAAAAAAAATGAATGTAGTGCACCTCTAGCATTAATTTTTATTATTTCAATAAAATTATACTTTTATTGTCCTAAGTCAAGCATCACTATAACTGTTGCTCATAGTCTCTTTGGGCTTGGGCCAGTATGTAACCACCCAGCAATGCTAGCAACCACTCAGAACACGGAATTAGATCTCCAGAGCTGGGACCGTCTGGGAATTTGACCTGGGGTCAGATCTTCTCCGGCTCTACAGTTCACACACCGAGCCATGTTGTTGAAACTTGTGAGATGATTACTTTGGAGCCAGACTGCACCAGAGATAGATAGATTGACGTCTGAGGTCCTTTCACACAACTCATAATACACACAACTCCCAGTTATTATGATCTCACTACATTGTGATCTTAATTTCTCATTGACATGATAGGGTTAACCAAAGCTACTCCTGAACTTGAGTTTGGACCACCTTACGTCTGACTCATGTTTCGTGTACAAGCGCATGCCCTCATCTTAACTGTGAATATGAAATGCTTATCAAATCTGTGCTCTGTCATTGTTTCTGTCTGAGATAATGTGGATTGTTCAGTCTGTTGCTTAAGCTCTAAGGGCTGAATGGGTGTCACTCTGCTAGTTATGAAGGCTGAAATGCTTAATCTGTCCTATGATTGGTTTCACAGCAGTGTGCAGAAAAGCTTTTACCATTGAATCGGATTCATCTATTGATTTGTGTGAAATGCTGCATCCAGAGCTAAGAGGCTGTAACCAATTTTACCGACACTAAAACGCCATAATTGCCTTTGTGAGTTCACCTGGTTTAACTTAATTAATAGTAACCCAGTTTAGATAGCGTTAGCAGTCTAAAGCGATACACGACTGTCCTCTATTGGCGCAGATGGGAAATTAAGGGTGTGCCTCATTCTGACTGAATACGAAGAAGTGAAAAACGACATCATCATCACAGTTTGCCCCTGTCAGGTCTCTCAAAGCTTCTAAATAGCATTGCAGAAGTCAAATGATTGACGAGTCCGCAGTTGCAGCAACCTGCAGGGCGTTTTCATATTGAGCACAGATGCAAATCAGATCAGAATACAGTGGATGGGTTCAATTCAGTGACATCGGCATGAATCTTAATGCATGTTGTTTTGACATGATTAATTGCATCTTTTTTATGTAAGTGTGCCATATTCACACAGCTATAGTATACACACCAATATCCGAGGTTAAATGTAATTTCAAATAATTAAATAGCTTGTCACATGTTTGTACATTTCAGCTCTTTTAAATAATTTTGCACTTAAAATAACAGGTAAAAAACGAGTTCCTGTGAGTTCTATATTCCAGTTTGATTCGTCTATTCCTCCCAGTAGCCCATGGCAACAGCATAGGCTGAAGTGGGAGGAGCTGTGATTGAATTTGCCGTCTTGTGATTGGCTGAGACAGGTGTTCTGAGGTTCCGTAGGCAATGATGACTGAAGTATACATGCTTGTGTGCGTATGTGTTGTGCTCCAAAACAAGACCGTTGTCTAAGCCACATGTGACCCCTGTTAACCAGAGAAGTGGTTTTGAAAAGTCTGTTAAGCAGCGTCAGTTTTGTGCATGCAAGTCTGAGAAATTAAATGAAACGGGTTGATCTTTTGTTCCTTTTGTGGCACTTCTCCCCCTCAATCCAACAGCCTGCAAAGACAGTAGCAGGAACTCTTTTGAGCGGGTAAGGGCACATGTTGTTGTTATGGAAACTGAGCTTTTGGAGCTATTATGGTGAGGCTGCTTTGGCGAAGCAAGCAGAATGGCGAGTCTCCAATGAGTGACTCTCCATCGAAATGTTCCACCGTCCAATATTTCTTATGCAGCAAAAATTGCTATGTGAGAAAAAATGTGCGCAAAGCATCTTGGCTTTTTTTTTACTTTGAATAAAGCGCGAAAAAAAAAAAAATATATATATATATATATATTATCATAATAGTTTGATTCCCCAACGAGTGACTCTTTCTTTTTAATTAATCTCTTTTATGGTTCTTCGTTGTAATGTATCGTTCCGAAACGAATGATGTCGGGCTCAGCCGTTGACATGCTTTAATGTTAAAAAAACACATTATTTTTCAAATACTGTACATTATTGTAGGTCCTCTATGCCCCGCCTCTCTCAAACGCTTCGTTTTCTACAAAGTCCCTCCTTCCGACAAGCGCAGTCTGCTCTGATTGGCCAGCTGACCCAGTGCATTGTGATTGGCCGAACACCGCAAGCACTCGTCGGAAATGTAACGCCCCTTACCATAATCGCGAGCTTCATCTTTGAAAATAAATGTAAAGACAGCCCGAAAGGGGAACACGTGATCAGTGTATTCCGATTTCTGAACGATTGATTCTTATGAGCCGGTTCTTTCTGGCCACTCAAAAACCCTCATGAATCAGTTGGAGCAGTTGCTGAATCAATCTGACTCACTTACTTAATCATGTCGTCCAAATCGAATTGAACCAAGAACTGTTACTGTATGGTAAATGATTGTAGTTACTGGCTGATTGTTCATAAATAACAACGTGTATAGTTATTAATTGATTAAACATTGAGTTTTTTTTTGTAACCAATGGTATTTTAAACCATAAATAAATTATTACATGTCACCACGTTTTTGTAAATGTAGTATTTTATGTAAGACATACTGAGGATGTAGCCTATTTATTGCAAACAAATAAAATTAAATTAGAAACTTTTTTTTAATTTTCAGTATCATTTTTATATTTATATTTATTTTTGTGGAAATCTAAATTGTCTCATAATTTGGCTACAGAGAGTAAAAGCAATAAGAATGACATTTCCCCCTAAATATTTTATTTACTCACAATTACTAAAAGAATCCTTAATGGATCCGTCAAGGAAGGGATCGTTAAGAAAAAGTAGGATGGTTAAATTTCTCGCGATTCCCTTCTTTAAACGAGACGTAACACAAACGTCCTAATACTGTACGCTACTGTACGCCCATCTGACATGTGTGCATAAAAATAGCTCAGACGGAGCACAAGAACGCGTCCCGTGTGAACTTCCACTAAGTCATAAACTGCTTCATAACCTCCGTGATTCGTCGCGGCTCCAGCGCGTGGTGCTGAACGGACAGCGCCCTTAACTTTAACCTGCATGGGCGTGGCGCTTCAACCCACGGAGCAACGACTCTTTAAGACTGCAGATAAAAGAAATACAGACAAACATTAAGAGTCATTATCCATTCTACGACTAAACCTAACATACATTTCTCTTTGTTTACCACATCCAACGTGTGTTCACCAATCATGCAGAGCGAACGCTAACAAAGGTAGCCTATCTCACAATAGGCATTAAGTGACAAGTCATCCGGGAAAGAGCCCTCAGATATGGACACATTACATCTTTAACCCTCAAAACCCCGCATCGCTTCCGCTGTTTCTCCTCTCCTCTCTCCAGCAGAGCGTCACCCCATCCTCAGTCGGTCTCGCGTCTAATGTACGGTAACATCTCTGGATTTGCTCTGAATGTTTGTCATCGCTTCAGTAGATATATTAACATTAAATCCTGATGTGTTGCGTTTAATAACAACATCATTTGCATGGTCCACATTTATTTACATTCATTCTTCGTGTTTTGTATTGGTCAGCAGATTGTATTGTTCAATTTGGGCATCTTTTCTAAAGGGCTTCTCGTTGAAGCTAGTTGCGATCAATTGCATATTAATTTGCAAGGGCTGAATGGTGTGGATAATAAAATATATTGTTTTGGCGAATCCTATGTGTTATCCTGAAGAAACGCTAATGGATTGTTTTTATTGTTTCACTTAATTATTTTCCTCTTTGAGGATTCTTATTTATATTGTTAATTATGTTTACATTCCATTAGTATTCCTTTAAGATTTCTCTGGCAAGTGTAGGAACCTCCTCGCTTCACATGTAATGTTGTTTCTCACCTCCCAATGGAAAAAACTAACATTTCACATCCACAGAGCTCTCTAGCTGGAGGTTTACATGCCTTTGCATCCATCTGAAAGTATACACTGAGAGAAATGTCTGCTGCCGGAGATGTGCCTGCGTTCTTCCAGAACATGGGACGCTCCAGCCCCAACCAGCCACGGCAGAAATTCTGTGGCATGTTCTGCCCAGTGGAGGGTTCGGTGGAGAACAAGACACTGGACTTTGACTTGCTGTCATCAGGGAAAGGTCGAGTGATCCAGAGGCAGAAGGATATCTCCAAACCACGAAAGGTGGAGATCAGGAGAAGTACCGGAAAAGAGATTCTGCAGAACCTAAACGACGAGGTAAGAGCTGCAGGGATTGTGCACTGTCATGTGGGTGAAAACAGTAACAATATTGCATATATCAGTCTTCATTCAGATGCAGCCTCCCTTGCTTGTAATAGCAATCAACTGGGAAAAATTTGTTATTTTTGAGTTTTAATGCTTTGATTTTCAAAAAACAAACAAACATAGCTTTGTGTCTATTTATGTGCCCAGATCTAAAACAAATATTCCCATAATGTAGCTAAAAAGGAAAGCTGGTTCTGTAGAATCCAATCAATTATAAATACTGGTTTGAAGTCATTAATATATGTATGTATGTATATATATGTGTGTGTGTGTGTGTTTAGTTTTTTGTTTTTGTTCTACTAATTTGCAGTCCATATTACACAGCTAATAATTTGCAGAATGCTTGATTCTGATTGGTCAGTCAGCGTTCTGTTGTCAAATATTTATGTATAACCTCTAAACTTTATATTTGACTTTTCCCCCAGCAATCAATCTCCTAAACTGCTAGTTTCATAGTCGTATCTCTCTGCACTCTCTTTATTCTCATATGACAGAATAATTTCAACTCACTGTCCATTTATTTAGTAAGCAGAAATATGTGAGATAATGTCCAGTGGTGATCATTAATCATAAAATACCCCCATTCAGGATGATGCGAATTCTGATCACCCTATCTGGGTTTATTTTGTGATAATTACCAACTGACTGTGCAATATTTCGTACTTATTTTTAAGGTTGTTGCGGTTGAATAAAATCATTAATTATTTTAAGGCTCGAATATTTGCTGTTCTCACAGAAAAAAGGGGTCAAGGATACATAAACCTTCTTGTCATTATACCTTGCGAAATGAATTTAAAAATAAGGTCAGCCCTTCTAGCAACAGATCATTTGAAAATGTACAAACTGTACGAAATTAAGCTGATTAAAATATCTAATATGTTTTTTTCACAGTCCAGTTCTTGTTCCTAAGAGCCCAATAATTCAAAAGGCTGTATGTGTGGGCCTTGGTATCTGGATGCGGTAACCATAGCTACAGAGACAGTGATGCTGAGCTATGATTGAAGTATGCCCCACTAGGGCTTTAAGAGCAATAACTTGGGACCTGTTAAAAGGCTCATAAGAGTTAATTACCTCAGCTCAGAATTATATTCAGAATTACTCTCCTTTTTCACATAAGTTATAGAAGAGAAAATTACAGCCATTTCACTGAATGTTGTTAGTCAGTTGATATGACAGGGCTTTTATACATGGTAACATGATACAGTCAATAAAACACTCTGTCACTCAGTCTACCAAAAAGGAAATAGTTCTATGTTTGGCAAGTGTGATTTAAAGCCACTCTTATGCTTTTTTTTTCTTCACTAAGAGGCCTTAATGACTGCAGCGATCAATAGCATGTTTAGGTCTACTGCATTGAGACCAAAGCAGCCAGAAGGACCCGGATATTGAGTTGTAGTGTTTGCGTATGATATAAACCAAGATTTGGGTCAAAGATTAACTTTAAGAAGGCATTAATTGTGGTATTACATACTCTTCTGAAATGCTAGAGCTAAAACTTTACGAACATATATTGTTTTGTTACTCAATGACAATCTAAGAAACACCAAATAGTGCCTTGAGTGTCTTTTTTTATGTTAGTAGTGATATATAAAGATCATTTGAACATCTTTGTAGACACACAGTTAAGTCACATTTATTTGCAAAACTTGTCGAACCATTTATTTTCAAACCATTTTCAAACATAATATTCAAAGTAAAAATGATTTGACAAAAATGCTTGCATCATGAATATCAAGAGGTTTTCTTAGGGTTACTTTATTTGAATAAAACAAGCCTTTGCATAAAATTTTTGTTTGTGTATATATACGTATATAATTAAAAAAAAATAATTAATGAATTTCTTTTTTGCTTCTTGACTGTGTCAAGATCAGATCAAAACTGATCAAATGTTTATTAAAGAAATGTTCATATTTATACATAATATATTATGAACAATGAATAATAAAACAAAGTTGCTTTACAACTACATTTGGCAAGAAATGTCTGCCTTTTCATTTTTTTCCATATATATTGAATTTTTTTCATATGTGTGTGTCATCAATCTGCATAATTGTTTGCATACAAATAGTTTATTAATCATTGCACAGTTTTCGGCAGTTTCGATGAGATCATGCAAACGCTGATCAGTGTGCCATTACAGCCATTGGCTGAAACATTGGTCACCCTCTCTGGACTCAGAGGAGGAGCTGCAGGCTATCCAGGGCGGGGTTGTGCGCATGCGCGCTGCACTCCGCTATGAAAATCTCTCGTTTTGTCTCAGACAGGCTGGGTGGATTGGGTGCATCAGTGGAGAGGAGATATTGGGCACAGGTCCTTTGTCTTTTACATTTCCAGCGCTTTTACCTTCTCCGTTCGCCTCTTAATTCCTAAAGGACTACACAAATTGCCCCAAACCAAGCCATTTCCCCTCCCAAACAGATCGTTGCATCACATTGATAGCGGTTCATCAAAGGGAATAGAGCATAAAGAAGATGTCTGGCTATCAGGGCAAGAAGAATATTCCCCGCATAACCGTGAGTTATGGAATATCTTCTATAATTATTTGCTAAGAATAAAGCATGTTTAGTACTATTTAAAATAGTGTGAGAATAAATGTACTTGATTTGCTGATCCGAACTAAACGCAACGCTCGCTGATCCCCTTCTCCGCGTAGCTACGTTACATTACGTTGCTCAGGTGCTTGGAGCCGGTAAACTTGTGATGTTTTAGCGAAATTAAGCTGCCAAAGTCTTTAATTTATGTCTTGAAGCAGTACTGCAGCACGGCATTGCGTTCTAGGGCTGTTATGAGGTTCACACCCCATCTATGAACGCGACGCAACAAAACCTGAACGCTCCCTTTATCATTAATGAAGCTGTTTACGCCGCTAACCCGCGTTCTGGTTGCGTCGCGTCGCTCGCGTTAAGCGTTCCTACACGGCTTGTTACAATGTGTTGCGAATAAACCACAGCGTTCCAACGTTTATTGAATAATTGCACTAAAACAAGCAGTTGTGAGAAACCTGACGCGAACACATCGTGTTTGAGGGAGCGGTACAGGATAATGGAAAAACGCGTGGCAAACCTGGGGGGAAAATCAGCAAATTTCCTCCCTGAGGCAGTGGGTTTAATTGATCAAACCTGCATGGCCCACATCTATGTATTTTTGCATTTGGTAAAGCCATGTATTGAAATAGTTGTCTGTAGAGTCACAAAAGAATAGACATTATCATCCCTCACCACCCATCTGATTATAACATATTTATATGACATGCACCTAATTTGATCTGTTTTATAGTAAAACATGCTGGAAATAGCTGTTCGGAGACGGTCGAATGCAGCTCCCACTCGGCTCGGCTGGTGGCGGGTGTGCCTTTGTTTCTTTTCAAAGGAAGCCCTTTCGGCTGAGGTTTGGGGGAGAGCTTTAGGTCACCCTTTTTAGATTCCCTAAGCAAGGTTGAATGAGAAGTAGGTGGGTTGTGGTTTCCATCCAGCATGTTAAGGAAACCGCATCCAGCTCTTGGTAAGATCTAAGAGGTTGGAGAAAAGCCAGTCTGAGAGTAGCACGTGCAGGATCGCATGCAGAAAAATAGGCAAGAACGATGAGCTGTCTGAAGTGTGCATAGAGAGAAATGCTTGTAGAGTTGTCTAAAGCTGTCTGTGCCACACCCCTATTACAGTGGCTATATTTTAGTGTTGCGTCTATGGTGCATCAACGTTTGGGAAAGTAATGGGAATGGAATTCACACTTCCAAACAGATCTGTCGACTGACATCAAATGCCTCCCTAGTGCAGAGGTCGCTCGGTCGATTTTTACTTGTTGTCACAGCTAGGCCCCGTCTGTCATCACCCCTTGTACTCTAGTGGAATTCATGTGCCGTCTCGACCCGAAATTGTTCGCCGTGGACCTCCCAAGCACACTGTGACCCAAATACCTTATGCATAAATATTGTCCTTCTTTAATGCTTCAGCACAGCTGGGTGAATTGTTCTATTGCAAGTCGTAGAGCGGATATTTAAGAGCAATTGGCCATGCAAACAACAGACTGTCCATCTTAGATCTGTATTATCTGTGATTTTGTCTCCTGCATAAATAGACCCAGGCGTGGTTTGGATGCACACATAGTTGACACACAAGCATATGGCAGCATGGCTGGTTTGCTGGAGGGTTGCTGGAATGGTTAATGGGTGGGACGGGGTGGACCAGCTGCATTGGTCAGCTGCGCAGACAGGCGGAGGAGGGTTACACCTTATTGAGCCTCATTAAAGATGAATGGTAGCTTTAATTCACCACCTGCCTGGTCACTTTCAGCTGTACTTATGAGGTCAGATATCAGAGAAGAATTTTTATGTTCATAAATTCATTTACTGCATAGTCAAATTCACTTATTTTCAGTGTCATTTTATTTAATCACTTACTGGCATTGTTATGTTACCACTTATTAGTTCTGTTACATTCTTGTTTGCAGTTTCTAGATTTTTCAGCATCAGACCTACTGTAAAAGATCAAAATACATTTGAGTAAATAAATAAATTTAAAGTAAGTAAACAAATGTTCTTTTTATTTGATTTAATATTTATATTTAATATTTGTTTTTATATAAAAAAATGTATTTACATTTATTTTAAATAAAGAAGATTGTTTTAATATTTATTTAGATTGACTTTATTCAATTATTTAATTACTACAGAAATATATTAAAAAATATTTTTAAATATTTATCATTTTCTGTAGTAATTAAATAAATAATTACTTAAGTAAAGCAAATGTTTGCAGAAATATTTATTAAAAGTATCAATTTTAGTGAATACATGAATTAATATTTATTCATTAAAATAAAATGATTAGTTTTATTTTGTAAACAAATATGTTAATAATATGTAAGTATATGTGTGACATGTATGCATTTACAGTATTCATTTATTATTTACTAAATATCTATTTATTTATTACTCATTTAGTAATTACTCAAGTAATTATTTATTTAATTACTATAGGAAGAAGAAAGTTGTATTTGAAATATTTCCCATCTTTCTGTAGTACTTAAATTAAATAACTTTTGTAAAGGAAATATTTATTAAAATAAAATATCCTTTATAATAAATGAATGAATAAATATTTCAGATAGACCATTATTTGTATTTAGTTAATAATTTAATGTAAGTAATTTTTTACAGTATTAATTTCATTTACTTAATAGATGATAGTTGATAGATAATAGATGATATATATATATATATGTGTGTGTGTGTTACTTAATTATTTAATTACTATAGAAAGATCAAAGTTTTTAAATATCATCGTTTGTGGTAAATTACATTAGTAAATTAAATAAATAAATATTAATAAAATAAAAAATATATAAAAATAAAATGTCGTCTTTATCTAATGTAGAAATGTAAGAAATGTATAAAAAAACAAATATTCTTAAATAATTAAAAATGTATAAGGAATTAAATATTTATTAAAAATAAAACTACACCATCTTACTTTTCCATGTTTTTTGTAGTTTGTGAATGTGACAGTGTAAAATGCTGTGATTCCAATAAAACCCCTCCTCAGCCCAGTTACCATGGCAACTGCAGCAGCTCCAGTGCAACCCAGTGATCTGTCCCAGAAACCACTGCTGACCTGCTGCTGAACCTCGTGTTCACCCCCAGCACAAAGCACAATATCCTCTCTGACTCGTACCAAGCAGTCTGCCAGGACCGTGTTTTCTTACCCGCCAAATAACATACAGGATTTCCATTCATAACGACTTACCAAACGGCTATGTTTGCGCCTCAAAGGGGAAAAAGGCACCAAGCACGCAAACAGACAAGCCACATATTCCGTTTTCCTTTAAGAGGATCATATACGGATCAACCTGACAGCTAGAATCTGGCTCAACTAAATCTGATTCGAAACAATCGAAGGGTGGAATTGCAAGCAGTTAAACCCAAAGACTGGAAGTCAGTCGATCTGGATTATTATTTAGTGCAAATGAGCACATAGCATCAGCATATTTCTTCAGGTCTCAAATGTGACGTCCTTTATGGTTCATACAATACTTTTGATGTACATGGACATTAAAGTGTTATTTCACCATGTCTGTTTAAACTTCCATTATCATTTATGGCAACCAGTAAAATAAACACGCTGACCTGAAGACTTCCTGTCAGTGTTCTCATGCACTAAGTATCCAGCACTTTGTCTCTGGAAAAGGTCCAAAACAAGCACTAGTTCAGTTCATAGAGTCCACAGCTTTTTCAGACTTCCTCTAATTAACCTTACAACCTTTTTGATGATGTCATAATACTTTAGCCCAATGTCGATGGCTCTGATTGGTCAGTTTGTGCACGGAGACTGAGGAAATGGATGGCAGTGATTGTCTGGGTTATGTAATGCATGTTATGATGCAGCTGTTGAGTGTGGCTGACCGCCAAAGCCACTTGCAAGGTCCCAGAAGCCCCTCGGCAAAAATCTGGACATAAAAAGTAGAAGGCATTCTTCTTCTGTAGAAGCTGGGATTGGTTTGTCTATAAATTAAACTGACTAAAGGTATATGAAAGCTAATGAAGCCCCATTTGGTTTCAGTAAAACCGTATCTGGTGTTGTTTTCTTGTTAATAATGTTGTGGGATGTGTAGTAGGAGATGTCAGGTCACTGGAGCAATTTCTTTCATCGCTAAGTGAATCAGAGCTGGGCTTGGGAAGCCACCCAGGGCCTCATGTTGCTGGGCTGCCAACAAGCACGCAAAGAGGCAGAAACGCAGACAGAGCCGCCATTGTCCCCGTGCGGTGCAGAGAGCCTTGTGACTGGAATTGTTCCACCTCTCCCCTTTCAGAAAAATGGCTGTTCTTCTGGGGCCCTGAATGTAGAGAGATTCCTGGGTGGCGGCGTCTATACCGGGGTGTGTAGCCAACTTTAACCTTCATACTGTAGGGAGGCATGATGCTGTAGGGAAAGATAAAAACATACAATTTTCGTCTTATTCACTCAATGCTTAGAAAATGTATTACGTATGCAGCTAATTCAGGAAAAACGGACTTGTTTTTTTAATTAAGAATTTGTTCTTGTTCACTTTATTGTACTGTCGTATATTTTACTCACTGAAGCGTGAGACTGCTTTCCTGCCTCCAAAATTTGTAAATAGCACAAATCAATAGCATGTTGAACAAGCTTATTGAACAAACACTCCCTTCACTGAATGAATCAGATTTTAATATTTCAGGTTTCAGGTTTAATATTTCAAAAATTTATTTATTTACTTATTCATTCATTCATTCATTACTCATTACTTATTCATTACAGTTATTTACTACACAAAGATGAAAGTTTTATTATAAATATTTTTCATATTTCTGTAGCAATTAAATAATTGATTAAGTAATGTGAGTAATTAAATATTTATTCATTAATTACCAGTTAAATTAACACTTTTTCACATTAACCACTTACTAGTATTGTTACATAATTGCTTATTAATAACTTACTTACTTAATAACTTACATTCTTGTTTACAGTTTCTAGGTTTTTCAGAATCAAACCTACTGTAAAAAAAACACAAATAAATGCATTAGTTTAAATAAATAGTTTTTAAATAGTTATTTGCTTCAGTATTTATATGCAATGTTTGCTTCAGTATCTGTGTATTAAATGTGATTTATTTATTAATGTTTATTATTTATTAAGTAATTATTTATTGAATTACTACAGAAAGATGAAAATTTTATTTTAAATATTTATCGTCTTTCTGTATTAAATAAACACTTAAAGCAAATATATGTCAATATTTATTCAATAGAATATATTTTATTTTGTAAATAAATGAATAAATATGTATTTACAATGAAACTATTGTCTGTATTTAGATAATAAGAACATAAGTAAATAAGTAACGATTCAGTCTTGTTCACTTCCTTGTACTGTCTCATATTTTTATTTCACTGAATTGTGATTGCTTTCCTGTCTTCAAAGACTGACTATAGTATAAACCAATAGGATTCTTGTGTGGGCTGTGAAGGATAATTGTATTGGTTGAACCTACTGAACGAACACGCCCCCTTCACTGAATGAGTCAGTGTTTTTAATCAGAGCAAGACTTATGAATGAACTGTAACATTCCGTTTGTGAATGAACTAAACAGTTAATACACTGAAAATGAGTATCTGCATGTAGTTTGTTCAGTTCAGCATGTGAGTCAGTCTTGTTCAAAACGAGATAAAGGTGACAGAAGAATTTTGAATGTGTATAAATTTGTCAAAAATTACCATACACAATTATTTAGTAAACGTTGGTAGATTTGTAAATATGCATACATTAATAAGACTTCTTGGGTTTTAGGCCTTGTGTTTTTATCAAATTAGTTGAGTGCATGATTCAGTAACTCACTCATAACACAAAAGATTCTGTTGTTGCAGCATAAGGTAACCTATAGAAATGCTCACTGAATGAATCAGTAAATTAATCAGAATTAATCATTTTGTTGAACAGCTTTAAAAGATTTGAGTAATTGAGATGTATCAAAATCCCCTTTAATAATGCAGTACACATTAGACTAGAAATAGCAATCAGCTCAGATTGTAAGGGTGAACCAGTCTTCCAGGTTCAACTGAGCACGTTGTAGTGCAGTGACAGATAAGTGTTCCATGGTGAACATGTGTTTATAATTGTAAAGACCACAGAATTCGCTGATGCTTCTTATAAAGAATGTGTGTGACGCTATTGTACTGCTTTACAAGCTCTGATTAACTGGCTCCTGGATAAATTTGTATATTTACATTGAGTCTATATTTAGTCACAGCTTCAAACACCATCTTCACCTTGCAGTAGTGTTCTTTAGTGCTGTCCCAAGGTGAACAGACAGTTTGCACTTGCACTGCGATAGAATACTAAAGCGACCTTTATCTGTCGTTACAGAGTGACCGTCTCTTGATTAAAGGGGCGAAGATTGTGAATGATGATCAGTCGTTCTGTGCCGACATCTATATGGAAGATGGCCTGATCAAGTGAGTGTAAAATATATTAGGTGAACTGCTCCTTTAGTAGTCTGAGGTTATAAGGTTAATGTGTGCATAATATGCCCTTATATCATATGACACATAAAGAGATAATGAAATAGCCTTTGGAATTTAGCCCTTGAATTTAAATTAAGATTGCTCATATTGTATAACTCATATTGCATTTTCATACCTCACTCTTACATACAGGCAGATTGGAGAGAATCTGATAGTGCCCGGCGGGGTGAAAACCATCGATGCTCATGGGCGTATGGTGATGCCGGGTGGCATTGATGTGCACACGCGCTTCCAGATGCCTGACAGAGGCATGACTGCTGCGGATGATTTCTATCAAGGCACCCGTGCTGCACTGGCTGGAGGAACCACCATGATCAGTATGTGTCCAACTGTCCTTAGTGTGACGAGTTTGAATCCAAGATTAGCATATCAGCTGCCCAGAACTTCATAGCAGCAACTTAGCAATGCCATAGCAACCACATAGAAATGTCCTAGCAACTACCCACAACACTGTAGCAACCATCTAGTAATACCCTAGCAATCATCCACAGCGCCATAGCAACCACCTAGCAAATGCCATAGCAACCCCCTGGCAGCCACCAACAATGCCACACAACCACTTAACAGTGCTCTATCAACCACTAACAACACCAACAGGTGTTGCTAACAACAATCACCCACAGCACCTGGAAAACACATAGTAAAACACTACTCAGAACAGCAACCACCTAGCAAATGCCCTTGCAACTACCTACAACACCATAGTAACCATCTAATAATGGCCTAGCAACACCCTGGCAGCCATCAACTATGCTATAGCAACCACCCACACCACAATAGCAACCACCTAGCAATGTTCTAGCAACCACCCACAATACCTGGGCAAACACGTAATAATGTGTTAAACGCTACTCGGTACAGCTTAGCAACCACTAATATCTAGGGACTAGACAATCACAGAGACTTGAGCCAGTAAACAATGTCTTAGCAACCACCCACAAGACCATACCAACTGTGACAATGGTATAGCAACCACCTAGTAAATGCCCTAACAACTACCCACAACACTATAGCAACAATCTAATAATGCCTTAGCAACTCCCTTGCAACCACCAAGAATGCAACAGCAACCACCCACACCACTATAGCAATTATCTAGCAATGCTCTAGCAACCACCACAACACCATAGCAATCACTTAGCAACACCCTGGCAACGACCCAAAATACCATAACAACACCCTAGCAATGTTTTAGCAACCACCCAAAATGTCCTAGCAACACCCTGGCAACGACCCAAAATACCATAACAACACCCTAGCAATGTTTTAGCAACAACCCAAAATGTCCTATCAACACCCTGGCAACCACCCACAACACCCTTTCAAAAGCTTTGGTGTTTATCATAAAGACTAGTAAATGCCCTTGTAGCTACCCACAAAACCATAGCAATCATCTAGTAATGCCCTAGCAACACCCTGACAACCATCCACAATGCCATAGCAACCACTTAGCAACACCCTAGCAACTACTCACAACACCCATACAAACGCTTAGTAATTTTTAAACACTACTCAAAACACTAAGCAACTGCTAAAATCTATGGACCAGAATATCATAGAGGGTGCGTCTCAATCAGCTCCCTAGCTCCCGATCTCGTGAATCAGTAGATCGTGTACACGAAATTGGTCACTGGTGAGTTCCCTGACTGACTGCACGTTAGGACAGTGATCACTCGAATTCCAGTGACATGATTACGTACAACGTCAACGGACAGCATAGTAGAACATCATCATTGGAATTAATAAACAACAGGCAGGACCAATCAAATGTTTATATTATTTTTTATTCTCTTTAAAAACATCGTTCTGTTACATGTTCCTACAACATTTCAGCCGAATATTAATTATAAATGATAAATAGATGTGTTCATTACCTGTCTAGCGATGTGCGTTTATGTTGAAATATCCAAAAAATGGTCCATATTTTCAAATCTTCTATTGCGTGTTATTTTATTTATCTCGTTGACTCGTGTGGCTTATGTTTCACGCTTCAGAAACGTGACGTTATTTCCGGTAAGGAGCATATGAGCGCTGATGCTCCCTAGATTTTGCAGTGCATTGTGGGATTTTTCAGGGAGCGAAAATTCCAGTGCACTGGATGGATTTCGCGATTGAGACAGCCCTTTAAAATGGCGGACTCCCTGATCAGTGCCCTTACTACTGAACAAGGGAGCTGATTGAGATGCACCTAGAGACTTGGGCCAGTAAGCAATGCCCTAGCAACCACCCAAAAGGCCATAGCAACCACCTAGCAACAGCCTGGCAACCCACAACACCTGAGCAAATGCATAGTAATGCAATAAACACTACTCATAACACTTAGTAACCGCTAATATCTAGGGACCAGATAATCATAGCGACTTGGGCCAGTAAGCAATTCCATACCAACCACCCAAAATGCCATAGAAACCACCTAGAAACACCCTAGCAGCCACGGCAATACCACAGCAACCATCTAGCAATGGTCTATCAAACAAAACTTACAGTTTCTCCCATTTGCTTGTAGTCTTAATATAGGATGGTTCATCCAAAAATGAAAAAGCTGTCATTATTTAACCTCATGTTGTTCAAAACTTATATGATTTCTTTCTTCTGTTGAACACAAAAGAAGATCTTTTGAAGAATGTTGGTAACCAATGGTAGCCATTGATTTCGGTAGTATTTTATTCCATAATACAGTATGGATATCAATGGCTACCATCAACTGTTTGGTTACCAATTTTCATCTTTTGGTAAACTATCCCTTTAAATTATGGTTAGAGCCGCTTTTCAAGAACTATGCTACCTTTTCCTAAGTGTTATGAAAGCTGTAATGTTTTGCTGAGGCACCTGTATTCTTTATGATGCAGCCGTCATTGAAAGTGTCTGACCTCAGTGCAGACAGGATGGAGACAGTGCTTAAAATAACACAAGAGACTGTTTTAACATCTTCATTGTCCTCATTTCAGAGCAGCATTATTAACTGATTTGAAGTACTTATTAATATGTAGGAGTTGTTTAATATCTGTCTAACCACTTCGTGTGTGTGTGTGTGTGTGTGTGTTGTGTGTGTGTGTGAACAGTTGATCATGTGGTTCCTGAACCCGGGACGACTCTGATCTCGGCCTTCAATCAGTGGCGGGAATGGGCGGATAGCAAAGCATGCTGTGATTATTCTCTTCATGTGGACATCACTGAATGGCACAAGGGTGTTCTAGAGGAGATGGAGGCGCTCGTCAAAGATCACGGTAAACCGCTGTCGACATCTGTATCTGCTGTACAAACCCAGCAGAGTTAGTGAATACTGCATCGCTCAGGAATTCTGCTGCTGCGCTGTTTCACTAATGTCTCACGGACTCCTTAATTTCCCTCTGTAATTTCATCCCCCATCTTTGTGTGCAGGCGTTAACTCTTTCCTCGTCTACCTGGCTTACAAAGATGTTTTCCAGCTCACTGATTCCCAGGTATGGCTTCCTCCATGCGATGTACCTACAGCACCTACTTGAATCTTACAATCAGTCTCATGAAACCTGTCAAAACCGTGGTCATATTTAACCATAAAATCAAAAGGGAGAAATAAAAATTATGAAAATTAAGCCTGTTTTTTGGAACAATAATGCAAAACATTTGAATGGTCCTAAAATATATTTGATATCTTTATATATGATTTTATATATTTATGTAAAAATAAATATATTTTTTAATATTTATTTTATATAGTGTTTTATTTTGCAGTTTAATGTGACTTTGTCTGCCTATGCACTTACAAAAAGTATCATGGCTTTAGACATGTACCATGGTATTTTTAAGTACATTTATTTATTTATTTATTTACTTATTTACTTATGAGTTTGCAGTTTAATGTAGTCTCGCATAGCCAGACCTTCAGACTGACGGCTGAAGGTCTGGAATCCATGGCAGCTTTCATTGGCCAAAGCCCGCCCATGAGGCCGTTTGACCGACATGTCAGACAACAAAATCACAGTTCGTTTCATTTCAGCGTCACGTTTCGGGGCGTGGAAATGTCGCCAGCCACAATAACAGACCAGTCGGAAAAACTCTCGACCGTATTTTAAAGATTCTGTGCCACTAACTTTAAATATTTCACATACTTTTGAAAATCCAGCATTTAGCTGATCCAGATAAGCGCTCGTCGTCACAGTTGTAAACACGACGGCTTTCTTCTTTCATGAGGAGGTTTGCCGTTACGGCATCTTTGTTTCCAGGTGGAACGTTATAGAACGCGACACACACGTCTACCGGAAATCCTGTAATTCAACCAATCAGATGACGACTTCGACACTCCTGAAGTGTTTCCACTTTTGTGTGCCCCATGAGGCCGTTTGACCGACATGTCAGACAACAAAATCACAGTTCGTTTCATTTCAGCGTCACGTTTCGGGGCGTGGAAATGTCGCCAGCCACAATAACAGACCAGTCGGAAAAACTCTCGACCGTATTTTAAAGATTCTGTGCCACTAACTTTAAATATTTCACATACTTTTGAAAATCCAGCATTTAGCTGATCCAGATAAGCGCTCGTCGTCACAGTTGTAAACACGACGGCTTTCTTCTTTCATGAGGAGGTTTGCCGTTACGGCATCTTTGTTTCCAGGTGGAACGTTATAGAACGCGACACACACGTCTACCGGAAATCCTGTAATTCAACCAATCAGATGACGACTTCGACACTCCTGAAGTGTTTCCACTTTTGTGTGCCATATGCATCAGACGTTTAGCCAACGTTCAGTGGGCGTGATGTCTGAAGCTGAGACTTAAGTTTAATGTGACATTTCTTCTGGAAAGAAATCCTGACTATTCATTTACAAAAACTGTGACTTTGCCTAACTATGTAGGGCTGCACGATAAATCAAAACGGAATCGAAATCGCGATTCGACAGAAGCTGCGATTGTCATGCGTATCTTTCAGTGAAGCACGGAAGGATTTATTTCAAACACTCGACTGACGTTATGAAGTGAGTTTGGAGTAAAAATATGTTATTAAATGTGGTATTTTCACATGCTTTCAGATGGAGCAGCATTTACTTCACAGAGCCGTAGTTGACCGAGAAGCTATGCAAACAGCTGTCATTATCGTGAACGATTTCTTCGATTTCAGAATCGATTTTTTTGTGTAACTTGTCAGTGAACTACGGCTCTGTGTAGTAAATGCTGCTCCATCTGAAAGCACGTGATGATGATTTCCTGCTGATTACAGAACCGGCTTTACTAACAAAATGCGCATGACAATCACATTCGATTAATCGTGCAGCCCTATAACTATGCATTTACAAACAAACAAGCAAAAATATTTATTTATTTATTTTATTTATTCATTCATCCATTCATTCTCCCAGATAATTCTTTGATTCTGATCGGTCAAATAAAGCAATAAACCCCGTGAAGCCATGGTTTACAGTGAATTTATAACAGCTAAGGGGCGTTGTTAGGCACGACGCAAAGCGGAGTTAAACGGAATAATAAAACAGTTATTCCATATACGTAGATACGTAGTACAAAATATAACAGCAAATAAAGTGTAATGATATTAATAAAAACATTATTCTTCCGCCAAACAATGTAGTTATGTAGTTTCGGTTGTGGTTGCAACAAAGTGGTTGCAGAGCAACACAGAGAAGTAAACAAAAGGTGTATGTTTGTAGAGTAATTTACAACAGCTTCGAACGCGGCTCAACCAATCAGAAGGACCGGAACTATCCATTTTATAACATGGAATTCAGCAATCAAAATGATTTTTAAAATTACAAAACATTCTGCCATCTGTTACCATCACAGTACCATGGTACCACTTTTAGGTGGCACAGTACCAAGTTTTGGGGGGTTAGGTGTTTATGTTATAATTCCTAATGACAATTGTGAGAAGAAAAAAAGAAATCTAAACAGAGTCCCTTGGCAATGTATAAACAGATGATGCTTGAATAGTCTGCCGATGACCGTTACATCTGTTTTAAGCATGCTTCGTCATTTGCCATTCCTTTCTCATTGTCAGCCTTTGTGTGACTTCGAATGTGTGTTTGTGTGCAGATCTACGAAGTGTTCAGTGTCATCCGGGACCTCGGGGCCATCGCTCAGGTCCACGCTGAGAACGGAGACATCATAGTCGAGGTGAGATCTTCAGAGGGGCTACACAGACCAGCACTGAGCTCCATTACTCAGAGTTACTATCAACAATAAACTGTTTGGAGATGTTAAATCAAAACATATGCTCCACAATGAGCGCTCAGACTTTATACTGGCAAGCAAATCCAAAGCAAATATTCCTACATGAGCTTGATATACTTAATTGCAGATGACTTTTGGCTCGCGGTTATGTGTATTTATCATGATCAAGATAAGCAAACTCTTTGTAATGAAGACATTTTTAATATAGACAGTATATTGGGACTATGGCATCATGATTTACGGATTCAGCCATCTCATGCTACTCTTATCTTCCCATCCTGCTCGTTTTCTGTCTTTCTTTCAACAGGAACAGCGCAGGATTTTGGAGTTGGGTATCACTGGACCAGAGGGACATGTCCTCAGTCGACCAGAAGAGGTGAATGGCAGTGAATTCTGGGAAAAGACGTCTATTTTCCCATGTTTCCAAAGTTCTGTTGAAGAAAACATTTGTACTGAATTGGTTTTATTGATCATTTAGTTGGAGGCGGAGGCAGTGAACCGCTCCGTAACAGTGGCCAATCAGACCAACTGCCCTCTTTACATCACCAAGGTGATGAGCAAGAGTGCCGCTGATGTCATTGCCCAGGCCAGGAAGAAAGGTGAGAGCCAAAATGGAGAACTCTATTTTCAATATGGTGACTCTAGGAAAGGCCCGCCTTTTGTTTAATCAATCAAGTCTGGACTGGATCCAAACCTAGTGGAAACATTCAAGGTTGAATTACCACCATGGAAGAACGTTCTGAGGTGGTTTGATCTAATTCCATTCAAATGAGGCATTATTATTATTACGTCTGGACAAGCAAGGCAGGTTTTATGAACTGGGATGCATTGCAGTCCTGCAAAAAAATTATAATAATACAGCATCTATGACTCGATGATGTTCTTGGCTAGACGGCAAGAAATGACATCATGGTGGTCGGGCTCTAAATCAAAACGGAATCGAAATCGCGATTCGACAGAAGCTGCGATTGTCATGCGTATCTTTCAGTGAAGCACGGAAGGATTTATTTCAAACACTCGACTGACGTTATGAAGTGAGTTTGGAGTAAAAATATGTTATTAAATGTGGTATTTTCACATGCTTTCAGATGGAGCAGCATTTACTTCACAGAGCCGTAGTTGACCGAGAAGCTATGCAAACAGCTGTCATTATCGTGAACGATTTCTTCGATTTCAGAATCGATTTTTTTTGTGTAACTTGTCAGTGAACTACGGCTCTGTGTAGTAAATGCTGCTCCATCTGAAAGCACGTGATGATGATTTCCTGCTGATTACAGAACCGGCTTTACTAACAAAATGCGCATGACAATCACATTCGATTAATCGTGCAGCCCTATAACTATGCATTTACAAACAAACAAGCAAAAATATTTATTTATTTATTTTATTTATTCATTCATCCATTCATTCTCCCAGATAATTCTTTGATTCTGATCGGTCAAATAAAGCAATAAACCCCGTGAAGCCATGGTTTACAGTGAATTTATAACAGCTAAGGGGCGTTGTTAGGCACGACGCAAAGCGGAGTTAAACGGAATAATAAAACAGTTATTCCATATACGTAGTAAGGTTTCACAAAATATAACAGCAAATAAAGTGTAATGATATTAATAAAAACATTATTCTTCCGCCAAACAATGTAGTTTCTCAGAAACGGTTGTGGTTGCAACAAAGTGGTTGCAGAGCAACACACAGAAGTAAACAAAAGGTGTATGTTTGTAGAGTAATTTACAACAGCTTCGAACGCGGCTCAACCAATCAGAAGGACCGGAACTATCCATTTTATAACATGGAATTCAGCAATCAAAATGATTTTTAAAATTACAAAACATTCTGCCATCTGTTACCATCACAGTACCATGGTACCACTTTTAGGTGGCACAGTACCAAGTTTTGGGGGGTTAGGTGTTTATGTTATAATTCCTAATGACAATTGTGAGAAGAAAAAAAGAAATCTAAACAGAGTCCCTTGGCAATGTATAAACAGATGATGCTTGAATAGTCTGCCGATGACCGTTACATCTGTTTTAAGCATGCTTCGTCATTTGCCATTCCTTTCTCATTGTCAGCCTTTGTGTGACTTCGAATGTGTGTTTGTGTGCAGATCTACGAAGTGTTCAGTGTCATCCGGGACCTCGGGGCCATCGCTCAGGTCCACGCTGAGAACGGAGACATCATAGTCGAGGTGAGATCTTCAGAGGGGCTACACAGACCAGCACTGAGCTCCATTACTCAGAGTTACTATCAACAATAAACTGTTTGGAGATGTTAAATCAAAACATATGCTCCACAATGAGCGCTCAGACTTTATACTGGCAAGCAAATCCAAAGCAAATATTCCTACATGAGCTTGATATACTTAATTGCAGATGACTTTTGGCTCGCGGTTATGTGTATTTATCATGATCAAGATAAGCAAACTCTTTGTAATGAAGACATTTTTAATATAGACAGTATATTGGGACTATGGCATCATGATTTACGGATTCAGCCATCTCATGCTACTCTTATCTTCCCATCCTGCTCGTTTTCTGTCTTTCTTTCAACAGGAACAGCGCAGGATTTTGGAGTTGGGTATCACTGGACCAGAGGGACATGTCCTCAGTCGACCAGAAGAGGTGAATGGCAGTGAATTCTGGGAAAAGACGTCTATTTTCCCATGTTTCCAAAGTTCTGTTGAAGAAAACATTTGTACTGAATTGGTTTTATTGATCATTTAGTTGGAGGCGGAGGCAGTGAACCGCTCCGTAACAGTGGCCAATCAGACCAACTGCCCTCTTTACATCACCAAGGTGATGAGCAAGAGTGCCGCTGATGTCATTGCCCAGGCCAGGAAGAAAGGTGAGAGCCAAAATGGAGAACTCTATTTTCAATATGGTGACTCTAGGAAAGGCCCGCCTTTTGTTTAATCAATCAAGTCTGGACTGGATCCAAACCTAGTGGAAACATTCAAGGTTGATTTACTAACATGGAAGAACATTCTGAGGCGGTTTGATCTAACTCCACTCACTCCGTGCCATTAAAATGAGGTATTATTATTAAGTCTGAACAAGCAAGGCAGGTTTTATGAGAATGGACGCACTGCAGTCCTGCAAAAAATAATAAGACAGCATCTATGACTCAGCTGTTCTTGGCTAGACAGCAAGAAATGACATCATGGTGGTCGGGCTCCAGAATAAGGGCAAGGGAATTACAGTGAAATTATATATGCCTATTCCTAATTTGGTATCTTTGAACCATTTAGGCACCGTTGTGTATGGAGAGCCAATCACAGCCAGTCTTGGCACGGACGGCTCGCACTATTGGAGCAAGAACTGGGCCAAGGCTGCCACCTACGTCACGTCCCCACCCTTGAGCCCGGATCCCACCACACCAGACTATCTCAACTCATTGCTGTCATGGTAAGAGCACTCAAAGTCTGTTTATTAGTAGTATGCATTACTAATTTAATTCGTTTCAGTGGTGGAGCCCTGTAATAAGCGTACCATGAGAAGTGAAACTGGTTTATTTTTGTGGTGTGAGAGTTGTTAAAAAATGCAAGTTCCATATTACCTCAGACGAATTTAAAGTGAACTGAAGGGTTGACTTTAAGTTTAGGAGTCTGTAATATGGTTTACTTTTAAAGATGTGTTAAGTAAAGAAATACTAATTTCTTATCTCAAGAATACTTCAATAATACTCAAGTATTATTATTATTATTATATTGTATTAGCAATAGAATAATAATAAGAAATATTATTATTATTGTTACATATGATATTTATTATATACATTATATTTATAATATATAATATTATTAATATTATTATATTAATAATTATTATTATAGTATTTTATTACAAAATAATATTCCATGTGAAGCAATAATGATAAAAATTATTGTATTTTAGTATGTATATTTATTAGCAATATTAACTATTATAATTATTGTTTTAATTATAAAATTGAGTACACAAAATTATATTCTATAAGTGAAGAATTATTGATTACATTTATGAAATTATTGTTTTTTTGTTTTTCATTAGCAATATAACTATTATTATTTTCATAATCATAATTGTTATTATTATTACATATTATATTTATTATATACATTATATTTATTATAAATATTACAGATATTATTAATTTTATATTAATAATTATTAGTAATGATTATTTATAATTTTATAACAAAATAAATTAACTACAAAATAATATTCAAAGTGAAGCAATGATAAAATTATTGTGTTTGTGTATGTATTTTTATTAGCAATATTAATTATAACAACTATTTTTATTATTATTATTAGTAGTAGTAGTAGTAGTAGTATTAATTGAAAGATGACAACATCAACAATAATAATAATAATAATTTATTATATTATATTAATAATTATTATATCATAATATTTTTTTGTATTTAATTTTATTGTTATCAATTAAATAGTGCAAATAATTATGATATTACTACTACCACTACTTCTACTTTTACTACTACTAATAATAATAACAACACTATCCAGATATCCAGTGGAATATCCAAAATATAATATTAAATTATTTTAATAAATACACATTATTATTTACAACAACAACAACAACAACAACAATAATAATAATAAAAAAATAATAAAAAATAAAATAAAATCTGAAGCACTTTTAGGGCCAAAACAGTGTGAATTTAAAAAGTGGGATTTTTGGGACCATGTTTGCTCTGAAATGTTTCATTTAAACAGGACACAATTGTGAAAAAGCATTCGCTAAGTGGAAAAATTGAAAATTGTCTCCTCATTCACTTCATGCTTCAGTGGGGATCTGCAGGTAACAGGAAGCGCTCACTGCACCTTTAACACCGCCCAGAGAGCTGTTGGTAAAGACGACTTTACCCTCATCCCTGAAGGAACCAATGGCACTGAGGAAAGGATGTCCATCATCTGGGACAAATGTGTGGTGAGGCAGAAATACTAGTCTGCAAATAATAAGGGGAGACATTTAATCACAAGCTACCACAGTGCAGCATCTACACTTCCATCAGTCATATAAACAAAATCAGTCAGTGGTCATGTGAGCCTAAATAGTCCCAGCTGAGCAGACAAGCACACTCAAGTGAACACAAACACAGCCGAGACAAACTGTCATCTCTCCCTGTGGTCCCCCTCGTTCGTAGGTAACTGGAAAAATGGATGAAAATCAGTTTGTGGCCGTCACCAGCACCAACGCCGCTAAGATCTTCAACTTGTACCCGCGCAAGGGCCGCATCGCAGTGGGTTCAGATGCCGATCTGGTTCTGTGGGACCCTGAACTCACGAAGATCATCTCAGCGAAGAGCCACAATCTGGTGAGATCTGCTGTCAGCAATGTCATGTGTGTTTTCAGTGGACCCTGGTTACTTTCCTAACACGTGGTCCTGGTCCTAGTGTGAATGATTAACTGGTGCAGGTTATTGATTGTGTTTATGTTTTCATGCCATCACATTAACGTCCCTCAGTGTAGTTAATTATTGAGTAAAGTTGTGTTCTTGTGGAAGTAGTTTGCAGTCGTGACCAGTGAACACTGGTTGTTCTGACCGAATGTTGGGTGTGGGTATGTTACTCATGCGAGGGATGTCATTCTCAGCTCTGCTGGGTAATTAATGTCTCCCTTCTGGTCTGCAGGCGTAACAGTGCGCACAACGCCATGAGGATCTTTTGTAATGTCTTCTATTTGTGTTCTTGAGCTTACAACACACTGGCTTTCACGGGTTGTGTTCTTTTGTTTGCTGGATTTTGTTTAACTTCATATCTAAATATCCGAGATTTATTTTAGAAGCAAAAGTGTGTAAGATAAATATTGTAAATAATGTATTAATATAATATAAATATTAAGATATTTGTTTATAAATTATAGGTATTATTTACATTTATAATTAATAATTTATTAATATATTTAATTCATAGTTTAATATATTTCTTTTTAATATATTTCAATAAGTAGTGTAATAATATTGAATAATATAGAATACACTTGTTTCAAAAAAATATATCTCGA
>NW_015505949.1:276730-407148 GCF_001515645.1 Sinocyclocheilus grahami
TATATATATATATGGGCTTGTTTTTATCCCATATGCAAATATTCCCCCTTAAGTGTAAACCTCACTAAATACTGTACGAATTATGCTTTAGACAAGAAAAGTGGGTTTGCAATTAATAAAACAGAAAATATGTGATATCACTAAAAATATTTTAAAAGAGACCTTTACTTTTAAGCAAGGATGCATTAAATGGATCAAAAGTGACAGTAAGGATTTTTACATCGTTACAAAAGAATGTATCACAGTGTCCACAAAAATATTAAGCAGAAAAAAACAGTTTTCAACACTGATAATAATACTAATAAATGTTTCTTGAGCAGCATATTAGAAGAAAATTCATGAAAATTCATGAAAAATTTATGAGTAATAAAAAATTATTGATGCTTTGTATCAAGGAATAAATTACATTTCAAAATATATTGAATTAGAAAATAGTTATTTTAAATTGCTATAATATTTCACAATATTGCTTTTTTTACTGTATTTTTTATCAAATACATGCAGCCTTTGTGAGCTTAATAAACTTTTATGTCTTAATATTTACAACACAATTCCGGTTCTCAAGTAAAGAAGTTAAGAAAACAGTTGTTTTACATTCAGAACTGTGGCTAATCAGTAGGTGTGTGAGCATGTGTGTGTGTTGATTATCAGACTCACTGAATAACCTCATGCTGTTTTTAGGTCTTGTGGGACATACTGTATTGCTTTTAGCAAAGCGCCAGTAGCATTTAGAAGGGTGGTCACACTTTTGCCAGCACACACACACACACACACACACACACCCTGTATACTTTAATATACCTCCTCCCTCATTCACTCCCTCTCATTTCCAACATTCCTTGTTTGTACTGTATTTCTAAACTGGTCTGGGTTCTGACAACTTGTCCTCAACATATTGTTTAAATAGCTGTCTGAAAGGATCAATAATGATTTCCAACGGGACATCACTTCCATTTCCACCAGAATATCATGCTTCATTATGTGGAAGAGATCTGGATTGTTTGTGCAATGATTTCTTGCTTCATAACCATCGAAAGCTTATAAAATGTTACACATTGGAAATGTTTGTAAATCGACATTAGGTTCATGTTGTTGCTTCTTGTTTTCCAGGCGGTGGAGTACAACATCTTCGAGGGCACTGAGGTGCGTGGGTCGCCTCTGGTGGTCATCAGCCAGGGAAAGATCGTGCTGGAGGATGGGAACCTCCACACCACTGAGGGATCTGGCCGCTACGTGACCCGCAAGCCCTTCCCTGACTATGTCTACAAGAGGATAAAGGCTCGCAGCAGGGTGAGTTATGCATTCAACTTCCTTTATTTGATCAGGTTTTCTAATCTGAAGTTTATGGATACACAATCGATTAGTGACCATATTGTGATATTGATTATTATTACTAGTATTATTATCAAATGTTTTTGAATATTAAAATATAATTTTTATAGAATACTACTATTACTATTATTTATATTTTTGTTCTATGCAATACTGGTTTAAAATATACATATACATATACATTTTCAGTTTATTTTAGTTTATTATAGTTGTTGTTTTTAGATTTTATAAATAAAATAATCACAAAATATTACCATTTGTTATTTTATAGATTTTTTATAGAATATTACTTTTATTTATTTTTTATCATTATTATTATTATTGAATATTGATGTTTATTTTTATAGACTATTATTCAAAAAATATTCTATAATACTATATTTTTTGTTTTCATGCTCATTACTTATTAATATAAATGTCAATTAATGCCTATCACGTTTCTCAGCGTATTATTGTTTATTATTATTGTAAGATTTTTTAAATATTATAATTTGTTTTTATATAGAATGTTATTAGTTTTATTATAGAGTATAATTTTTTATTATTATCATTTTCATTTTTTTTCATAGAATACTGATTTTATATATACAGTATATATATATATACTGTATGTGTGTATGTGTGTGTGTGTGTGTGTGTGTGTGTTTGTTATCCAAAAATAAATAAATAGATTACCCATTTATTCTGTAAATATACTTATTCATAAATTCAATTTTCATGCCTTTTAATATACTTGTCAATTAATGCCTATTAAGTGTTTTCTTTCTGCATTAAAACTTACTGTTTGTAGTTTTCTAAATGTTTGAGGTTATCAGATTAGCTGTTTTATTAATATTATCACGCACTGTTGTTTTGTAGCTGGCTGAACTGAGGGGCGTCCCACGGGGTCTCTACGACGGGCCGGTCTGTGAAGTCTCAGTGACGCCCAAAGCTATGACCCCTGCTTCCTCTGCCAAAACCTCTCCTGCCAAGCAGCCCGATCAACCGGTCCGCAACCTGCACCAGTCCGGCTTCAGCCTCTCCGGTGAGCAGTTTAGAATATAGACTAAAAATCAATAGAGATGCATGATATTTCATTACCATATAGGCTGATATTAGAGATTAAAAAAGATATATATATTTATATATAAATTAAATGTATAAATATATATAAATAATAAATATTATTAAATAAAAAAATATTCTTTTTATTTGCTTAGTACTAGTCAGAAATGTAATATTATTGAGAGATTTTGTTGTTTTTATATCATTTACATTTAGGGCTGGGTATCGAGTTCGATACTTTTTAGGCACCGACCGAATTGCCTCCGTACCATCGAGTATCGAAAAACTTCTCGTCGTTCGGTACCAAATTTCAATAACTAAGGGATTAATCTCATCAACGTCAGCGAGCCAATAAGTCAGAACAGCAATCATGGAAGAGAGAACACAGACAAACAGTGCTGGAAGCTGCTAATGCTCATCAGTAAATCAGTGGAAAATTAATAGAAATGATGAGTCTGTCTGAGCTATGCGTTTTAAAACGAACACGCACTAGTGTAAATTTAGCCTATAACAGATGTGTAAACTGAAGACTATTTGAGCTTTATTAATATTTGCACTGACGTATTGTATTGGTTACATTTTGTTCCTTTGTGCAGTGGCTCAGGAGATGAGTCTTTGAGTGTATTAACATCAACAAGCTGAAAAATAAAATCAATTTGGTTTTACCCTAACCCTAACCGAGCCCTATTCACATTAATCTATTGTGAACCGTTTTGAACACTTTCACAGGAATGTTCATCATGTTTAAATATTTGATTTGTCTTATTTCAGGTGCTCAGATTGACGACAACATCCCCCGCCGCAACACCCAGCGCATTGTTGCGCCCCCTGGTGGCAGGACCAACATCACCAGCCTGGGCTAGATGCCCTCCTTCAGCCGACAGGAGAATAGGGGGTTGGGGGGGAGGGATGTCTATAACGGAGGTGTTTGCTGAGACCACCGTGTCACATCAAGAACAGGGCCTATGATTCTCCACTCCCTAGTCTCCCAACCCCTGAGCTCCATCCCGATTCCCTTGTTTTTCTTTTCCCAACCTTGCACCACTTCCTAAAGGAGACATCTAGAGAAAAAAGCATTTGCCTCATGTGAAGAGAGAAGGAAAAAATGTAACATCCACATTTGAGCACTTCTGATTGTATAATTTTTATACTGTACTTTCGACCCACCACGAGTCATGTTATTATTTTTGTATTTAACTTTATTTGCTTTTTGAAATCAGAGGGATCAAGTGTGTGTATTAGAGAAGCTGTTTGTCATTGTTACTTATTGACAAGGCAGTGGTTAGAGTACTGGGCTTCTTGTGTCATTGTTTGTGGCTAAAAGTCTATTAAGACTTTTAAGTCTACTACATCAGGAATGTCTTTATTTTTGGGAATCGTTTATTACGTTTTTTTTTTACTCAAACAAGCAGTTTACATCATTATGAACAACTGACCGTATTCCGCCCGTGCCCTTTCCGTGGCATTCGATGCGATCATTTCTGTACCAGTCAATAAAAGAAAGCTTTTCCAGTGGTCGCTGATTAAAAACCATGTGTTGTTTCACAACCAGAGATGTGTAATTAACACTGTTAATGTTACTGAAGAAGAAACCGCATGTAAAAACAAGCAGCTTAGCAATGTTGGAGAAAATAAGAGAGGACCACTAATGATTCTAGCTGGAAACCTTGCTTGTTCTGGCCTCAAACTCTTTTTTTTTCGCACATGCTGCTTTAATACCCAAAGGCTAAGAAGAGGATAAAGTCAAGGTTGTATTTGGCCATGAAAAATAGTGAGCTGTTTAGCTACTGTGAGGACTATTGAGAACTTAAAAGGTGTTATCTATGGAAGGTTGTTTCCGTCACGGGATAAAAAAAATAAAAAGGTAACTGCGACTTTTTATCTCATAATTCGAACTTTTTTCCTATATATATATATATCTTACAATTCTTTTTTCAGATAATTCTGAGAATAAAAAAAATAAAGTTGTAATTTATTATTATTAAAATAGTAAATAGTATTATAGTTATTCCATACAAAAAAAACAACAGAATTGTGAGATGTAAATCAGAATTTTTTGGGGGGGGAAAATCAGAATTGCGATATATATATATATATAAACTCGATTGCAAGATGTAAACTCGCACTCTAAAAAATGCTGGGTTAAAAAGGGACAAACCCAGCTATTGGGTTGTTTTGACCCAGCGGTTGGGTTCAAAACATCCCAATAGCTGGGTCAAAACAACCCAATAGCTGGGTTTGTCCCTTTTTAACCCAGCATTTTTTAGAGTGCGGAATTGCAAGAAAGTCAGAATTCTGAGTTTATTTCTTGCAAGACTTTTTTTTTCTCAGAAATTGACAGAAAAAGTCACAATTTCTTTTTAGTTTCCACAGTTAGCTTAAGAAAATGCTGTGCAATATTTGAAATTGGTAGCAATTTCCAAATGCACTAAAGCCCACACTTAAGTGATGACGTGAACACTTGGCATATGTTTACAGCCAAACATGTTGCCTTTCAAAGTATATTTCATTTGATAGCGTGCGCAAACTCGATACATGCGGACTAAAAATTTACTAAAAACTAGACATGTTGTCCCCTTGTGGACAAATTAATTAGTGTGAATGTGCATGTGTGAGCTAAATGAATGTGATTACAAAAATTGGGCTCCACGCGTACTAAGTATACTTTGGACTAAGAGTAACCCCCAGATATATATTTCTGTAAGTTTGGTCGCAGCACAAAACAAATGTGCCGTGTGAGTCATGAGATTTTATGGTATTGAGTGACTGTGTCGCTACTTTCTATGTCAACAAATGTGATATCGCAAACCTTACGCTAATGTGTCTTTTTTGTATCTTTAACTCCAAGCTGTGTCTGAGATGTACTGATCACATTGAGTACTTCTACTAGAGCTTGTTCATGTTTTTTGTTCGAAAACAACTCCAAGGCTGTTAAATGTCAAATAGCCGGTTAACCGATACAAAGGTGCCAGATTTTTCTCTTAACTCGTCATAGTGCTTTTTAAAGTATGAGTTATCACAGCGCCATTTTTAATGTCGACATCCATTTTAGTGCCGTGGTAATATGCTGCATCCTGTAATAATATCATATAAATAAAAGTTAAAGGTTAAAGGTGATTTTCAACAACTGTGCCTGTGGCAGCTCCATATTATTGTATTTTATCAACGAATGAATGAGAAATTGTTAATCTGTTTGTTTTTCTTCCAAGTTGGTCTGGAAACCTGAAAAATATGCCATAAAAACCCAAAGGGCAATGCATTGAGCAGCTAGTACTCTAAGTTTAGCTAATACAGCTAGCACAGTGTCCGGTTTCTTCTCCTGTGTTTGACACATTTCCTTTTGAAACTAGAAGTTTGGACAGGACACACTGGGATCATCTCTTTTAAAAGAACCAGGCTTTAGGTAGGCTATGTCAGTCATTTATTATGGTATTTGCTAATGCTAGTCGGCTGTGGAATTGAGGGAGGGACACTGTCACTGTAGAGAGCATTTGATTGGATAAAAATCTGTGTAGTACAAGATGAGTCATCAATATTTTTGGTTCGTTTGCAGTTAGGAGAAAGACGTTTTAAATCTGCCAACATTTATGAGTACACTAGCATGTAGATATCGCCACAAAACTCTTAAAGAAACGATAATCCACATTTTGTGGACCGTGCTAAAGCGTTCATCTCAGGCAAAGAAGGCATAGTAAGTTAAAATAGTAATAAAAAGGCTTTAACTGGTTTCACTGTGCCTTGCTTAAATCTCACTATGGATTAGCAACGGCGGGACGTTTTTGTAGTCTGTTTTTCATTTAGTAAACCCGTCCTCCAGCTGTTTTCTTTTCCCTCTTGAACATCGGCAAAATCTTGGCCTGTAACATCATACGTTGCTTGTCTTTTCCTCTGCGACTCAACACAGAGAAACAACAACACACACACAAGCGATTCATTCCAACGCAACGACAGGGTTGACCTCATTGCTTTTCCACTGTTCCTATGACGACTGTCCCTGCTGGTCAACAGGATCTGACTCTTATTTGTCATGGCAACACATTACACATCAGAAGCATGCCCTTAGCAACCCTTCTGGGGCTGGTGCTATTAAAACAACATTGAATGGCTGGATCATTTCAACTGATATACAGTAGCCTACCCAACTTATTGAGAAGGAAATCAGAATGGTTAAGGTATACATTTAATTCATATGTGCATTTCTCCACAATCTTGCTTCTAAGATAAATATGATTACTTTACTTTTTATTTTAAATAGGTCTAAAACGAGCCAAACATGTTCAGATATTTCATTTAATTGAAGTTGTTGTGAGTATATGGCATACATTGAGAACAGAATTGATTATTGAGAAGGAAATCAGAATGGTTAAGGTATACATTTAATTCATATGTGCATTTCTCCACAATCTTGCTTCTAAGATAAATATGATTACTTTACTTTTTATTTTAAATAGGTCTAAAACGAGCCAAACATATTTCATTTAATTGAAGTTGTTGTGAGTATATGGCATACATTGAGAACAGAATTGTCCTATGTGAGATTTCCTTGTCTTTTCCTTATCGAGACATCATATGCAAGAGTTCAAATGAAACATGCCTTAAGCATTTCCTCTGATCCCAGAGCAGCTGTTGGCACTAATACTACACACACACACACATGCTTTGCTATGTACGCTTGCTATGTTCTTCTACGTGTGGTATGTAATCTATGTAAAATGCAGATGCACTGAAAGGTCATTCAATCTGAGATTGCCAATGATTTATAATCCCAAACCCTCTCTTTCCCCAATCCAGAAGTGAACGTGTTGTGTGCTGGTGTTTATTCTGTTGGCTGTGCTGTTTGAGGATGTTTGCTTGCTTTTAAAAGTGTCAAATCCCTTGGATGGTGATGGAGAAAAAAAAGGGAAATTAATAAAAGGGGGAAAAAAAGACATTTTCTCTTCTCTGTTCTTAAACTTCAGCCATTTGTACAATTTACATAAAAATAATTTTGAATCAGGAAACCAGAATTAAGTAGACTAATGCATCTTACTAACACATACTGAATCCTTTAATAGTCTGTTATCATTATATCATCAAATGTGATCATCATCATGAGATTTATGATATTTGAACTATACATACACATACATATATTTAAATCTAATGTCTATTTTGAGGTATAAATGTACTATTTTCTAAGATTATAGGAAAAATATTACAAAACACAAGTGTTTCCACAGCTTTTGGACCCCATTGTACACTCTTAGAAAAAAAATGTAGAAAAATGAATACCGTTTCGGCAGAAAATTACCAGTTCAATTTCTGTTCAGTTTACAGACATTTCCTTCAACTCTAAAAAACAATACAATGCAGTGCGTAATTCAAAATATGGGACAAACACATGTAAATAATCTTCATACTTCAACCTTCATACCACAGTATATTGGACTTTTCTTGGAGTGTATTTGTATTTGCACAAGTTTTGAAGACCTTACAAAAAAAAAAAAAGTTATTGGTTCTGTCCACAATCATTTCATTACCAAGTGTTTTTTTGTGTGTGTGTGTGGCTTTTTTTACATTCCAAAGTATGAATCCTCACAGTTAAACTTCACAAAAGTGCAGATGCGTATTATAGATGTTGCCACAAGGTGGTGCTCCTGTAAACGAGAATTAGCCAGATCTCTGGTCATTGGTGTTCCAGGCTCACAACCTTGTCTTTGTAAACTCCTTTGAAAAGCTATCTTTTATTCTTTCAAAAACATTTCATACAGCCTCACCGTCCATCTTGCATATGGAAACCTGATGAACTTTCATTGTCAGAGATGTTTCAGTTGCATTCAGAGCACTGTTGCTATGTGCAGTAAATGAGTTCCAATCCGCGGTAGGCGATGCATTAGTAGGCCTCCAGGAGTCAGTAGATGTAGATGGGAAACCCTGTGGAGATTTGGGGCCATGCATAGGGTCCCGAGCAGAGACCGGAGGGCTCCAGATCCTGTGTGTTCTGCTGAGGCAGTGGCCACGGAGAACGTTCTGGAAGGCCTTCTTGAACTCCTGACTGAAGCACGGGTAGATGATGGGGTTGAGGCAGCTATTTAAGTAGCCAAGCCAGAAAGTAATTTTGAAGACAGTGTCCGGGGGTCTATGGGATGGGAAGATGGAGCCTTTGGAGACACGGAAAGAATGAAATGACAAAATTACTATATGGAGCAAGAGACCTCCATCATTCATAAAGTCACCCCAAGACGGAGGGTCAAATGGTTTTGGATGTTTCATATTTTCAAAGGCTTTGCTTTGATGTGCACATTTCCTTCCAGTATTTTGAAAGCTTTGAATCGGATGCACAAATGACTGACTCATTGCGTCTTAGCTGTCCAATTACTAAACACACATGTCGTTAAATAAGCTGTATTTCCATCAAAGTTCAAATGATTTGCCTGCAAACACATGTGGAATCCACAGAAAAGATGGTTTTCTGAACTAGGGCTGCTGTTAAAAGCCTCTGTTCTAGGTTGAAACAGACTGCAATACTTTCTTTCTTTCTTTCTTTCTTTCTTTCATAATTCATTCTTTTGTTGTAAACAAGCTCATTTAAATGCAATCTAAAAGGCCCAGCAAGGATTATGTCAATGTTGTTTATGCACAGAGGCATATTGTGGGAGAACATCGAGTCGTTTGGAAACATGGGTGAGAATAAACATCAGAAAATAAATGTAATGTGTTTCGCTTGAAAACAGAGTGTGTCTATCAAATACGCTCACATACCGCGTTTAATTTAACGAAATATTTAGAGCAGTATGTTCTTTGAGTTATTGCTGTTAAAGGTTCAACAAAACTTGGTCATCGTTTACTCGCCCTCATGTCGTTACAAATCCAGCTTACTTTCTTCTGGATGTTTTCTGAGAAATTAAAATGAATGAGGAGGAAACAGCCAAAATGACACTCATGCACTATATTTCTGCTGAAGGTGTACAATAGATTTGTATGAGGAACAGACCGAAATTTAAGCTATTCAAATCTCATTTGTGGCTGTTTATATTTACAATAAGCTCCCCTCTGCAGTAGCTCTTAAATATTTTATCATCATTTTAAAGAAAAACAAAACTAATAATAAAAAAAAAAATTAAAAATGAAATAAAAATTGTGTGGTGTGACCAAAATGTAGAGAAACAAAACAAACAAAAGCAAAACAAACAACACAACACAAGCTACTAACCAGTAGCTCTCAAAACTCATTCGCACTTTCACATTCAAACTGGCACAACCAAACCTTAAATAATTTGCCATTATATTCTATCATTTTTCTACTAAAAACAAAAGTAATATTTACTTTTGTTTAAAGTAATAAAAGTTGTGTAGCGTGACCAAAAACAAACAAACAAAAACAGGCCTAAACAAAAACAACACAACACGCACGATATTAAACAAAAAGCAAAACAAAACAAAAGGTCACTGAATAATATTAGATAATTTATTATTTTATGACAAAAAACATGTTTGTTCAGGTTGGAAAATGTTATGTGGTGCAACTGTGGTGTGCAATTAATATTGTACATTTATAAAATAACATAAAAAAAAATTATTATCTGAATTCAAATTGTATTTTATTGTTTGTTTGTTTTGGATGGGCTTTGCTGTGTTCACAAAAACGTTTAGTTTATACTCACTTATGGGCAGCACTAGGAAAAAAGGCAGCCAGCAGAGCACAAAACATCCCACCACAATCCCCAGCGTCTTGGCCGCCTTCTTTTCCTGGGAGAACTTAAGCAGACGCATGAAGGCGAAGCGCGAGTTCTTCGAGTGTACTGCTTTCTCCTTCCCAGCGGCATGCTGGGCGTTGCGACAGTGGATCCGCAGGGTCACTCCGTGCTCATTTAACCCATTCGTCTGCCAGCCCTTCCTCATGGAACGAGTCTTTTGCCGGGCCACCACATACACTCTGCAGTACATTACCAAAATCACCATCAATGGCACGTAGAAGGAGCATGCAGCGGAGAAGATGGCATATCCCGGCTCTTCATTCACTCTGCACACCGACTCGTCCTCAGGCATGGGCTCCCTCCATCCGAACAGCGGGCCGACGGAGATGGCAGCCGAAAGAGCCCATAGAGCCACCACTGCCGCCAGTGCCCTTCGACCTGTAGCCATGGAAGGGTACCGCAGCGGGTAACTGACGGCCATGAAGCGATCCACAGAGATCACGCAGAGACTGAGGATGGATGCCGTGCAGCATAGCACGTCAAGTGCAGTCCAGGCGTTACATAAATGATGGCCGAACACCCAACGGCCCAAGGCTTCAGATGCGGCGGAAAACGGGAGCACCATGGAGCTCAGAAGTAGGTCTGCAACGGCCAGATTGGCGATAAAATAATGCGTCACGGAACGGAGATGGTGATGGCACACCACGGAGAGGATGACTAGGATGTTGCCCATCACACCGAATATTATAAAGAGCATCAGCACCAGGCCCAGAGCCAGTGTCTTAGTGATGTCTATGTCAAACGCAGGTATGGCAGTGCAGTTGGGACAGTTCTCAGGAAAAATTATTAAACTTATGTTATCTTCTGCTGGAAGCATGTTGGTCATGATGTGAGAGTCCCTATGTGCAAGTTATGATTGATTAGCGGACATGCTGTGCAGATGATAACCATCCATGACTTTTAATATGCTTGTGGTTTCAACACAAACACACTTTAGTAGCCTGTCAGTCACAAGTGAAGACATTTGACTGACATTTCATCTTCTCAGGTATCTCTTTTGATATCAGCCATTAGCCATCATAGTTTTTATTCCTGATCTTGCAACCTTAAAAAGAAAAAAAATACAGATTATAAGCAATGTTTCTGACAGGATTTTGTTTTTGCACCAACCCTCACATGCTAACTTGCTCAACCAAAAAACCAATGCTATTTTTCCCAACTTGTTTATCTTTTTTATGCAACCCTGTTATGGATATGTATCTTTAACTACAAGTGTTTTGTTGGTTTTTGGGTTTAAGTTTCTTGTCTTAGTTCTTGTCATTGTTATGTCCCTCAGTCAATGTGTCATGTTGTGATTGGTTGTTTTAGACATGTGTCTTGTTTCTCATTGTTTGGATTGTGTCATGTGACCCATTTGGTTTGCTATATACTGTATATATAGCCCTCATGTTGCCAATGCCATTGTCTCTTGTCTAGCTTTGCCCGTGTAATCTACTGTTTGGTGAGTTTGTTCATGTTTTTGCCAAGTCTTGTTCATTGTGTTTCTGCTCACTTTTGGATTTTATTAAACTGCACATGGGATCTCATTCAACCTGCCTCCAGTGGATGTTCATTACAACAAGTTAACATAAACATCCAATAAGTAACTAAAGTGATTTAAGTTTCATTAACCTAATGAATTAGCATTTTAACGTTGCTTTCCAAATAAAACAGTAACAGTTGTTTGCTCGAGTAGCCTGCTGTTCTTCTTCAACTGTTATATCTACAGTAAGAGCAGTGTGCATTTCTGAATTTAGCCATTGTGTTCTGTTCAGACTGATTCACTGATTCATTAGAAGGAACCATAGATTCTTGTTTCATTTTGAGAATTGCGATTGTTGCAATGTATGTCTGTTTTCGTTTGCAGTCAGCGAAGTGATCACAATTGAAAGTTGTTAATTTTCAGTATATATTATTTTGAGGCACTTACAAATCACAATTCGGATAAAATACAGATATTATCATAAAAATGTCTCAATATCTGGCTACGAACCAATTATGTCTTTAGCTCAATGCGACTGATTCTTAACCCCTCTGCAATAAGTAATGGGATGGAAAAGTGCCTGTTCCTTCAAGTTACTATTGGGTGAATTGTTTCGGTGTAGCAGTTGTGTCCTGCGGATGTTTAGGCGCCTCAGTTCACAAAAGCCATTTAGGAATGATCTTTTTGTCAATATGGTGTGATGCACTAACTGCAGGAGCTATATACAGGCCAAATCTCTTTCACTGAAACAGAACTAAGAAGTTCCTGCTCCAAAAACCTTAGGAAAAGACATATAAGGTGCGTTGCCAGATAACATATTGGAAAAACGCTTTAAAGCTGACTAAGCAAAGCTTGGGGAATTTATATAAAGGTTTATACACAAACCAGACAGCAACACTGACATCTATAATGTCTTGGCAAGAGCAATATTTCAACAAACCACGGCAACATGGAAATTAATATGCCTTGTGCTTACAAATAAAACCTAGATGTATACATTCAAACCATAAAATGTATGATTAAACAAAAGTCATGTTTTGTTGTAATCAGGTGTGCTGACTTTGAGTCTATCATCCATCTGGTGAGCCTGGCTAAATATACTGTGCCCAAAATGAGAGGGGTAATAATGATTTTATTATATAGTGTAATGTTTGACAAATTATGAAACTGGACCGACCAAAAGGCTTCCTGTATTTTTGTTAGAATCAAAGGCATTTAAGGAGGAAGTTGTCACAATGGAAACTGTTATTTGAAAAAAATTATAATAATAAATTAACGAGTTATGCAACATATATACATATTTGATGGTATTGTAATTATATAGGTCTAAATGCAAATTCCTTCAAACTACAAATATATGTCAACATTTATACATGGCTGCTGAAAACAGTCACATGACCTTGGCGCCTCTGAAAGATGATGTCTGTGTTAAAGTGAGGTCAAACAGAGTTATATGCTCTATATTAATATAGTAGTAAAATAAATCATTATCACAAGACATATGTCAGTGATCACATTTGTGAGCCCAATTTAGAATAAGCAACAGATAATTCACATTACGAAAATCATAAAGTATTTATTTTACATTAAATGCAACACAGTAAAAGTTAAAATAAATATGTAAATATGTTGGTTTATCATATACCTAATACTGAATATTTTGTTTGCAACTTCCTTTTCATCGTATTGAGCTACTCTGGAGTTTCTCCCCATCTTTCAGTGTGTGAGCAGGAATAACTTTTCAGAAAAGACGTGCAGATGTAGTTTTAGAGTAGAGTGAAAGGTTCTCCCTCAGCTAGGATAATTCGGGGATTAAATGAGTTAAGAAAGCGTGTAAGGAAACAAGCATTTGTGTAATTGGACATTTGACTCAACCTGACTGAGACATGGCAGCTGTGACAACTTAACTTACCCCGTCAAAGTTGCCTTGCCTGCTAGTTTTACTAACTGTCCACAAATTAGACATACTGCCACACTAAACAGTAATACAGTTTGAACTAAACAAATTGATACCAATTCAAACGAACTCGAAATCGATGAATTATCATGCAGCTCTTCAGGTATGAGGTACCGGATCTTATAACATAGTAATCGCGTCTGTAATAGTCGCATGCTGCGTTCGCATTTATATTCATTCAATCACTCAAACAAACATTAAATTGCGTTTTTTTTTGTCTTCCTTCAGAATAAATATCCTTCTCAAAATTAACTGCACTTACCTTCATTCAGAGCAACATCTGTAAAAGCGAATGAGTTTTATAAAACAATAACCCGAGTCTAATGAGGAATCTGATGGGATGCAACAGTGTTTGTGCAAATATCTCAGGCTTCTCTCTCTCTCTCTCTCTCTCTCTCTCTCTCTCTCTCTCTCTCTCTCATGGTAAAGTATTTTTTTAATGATCAGATTGTTTTTGTGTCATACTAAGTTGTTTGCATGAAGCATTGTAAAGTCTCATCATTTTAATTAGTGTCTTCTTAGCTTCTAATAGGCATAGCTAGTATGTGTCAAAGATATTGTCAAGCTAACAAACAGCCTATACCAAGTTTTATCACGGCTGTCAGCGTAGGGACGGTTGCAACAACCTAACATGCTGTCCCTTACCACAACATTGATGTAAAAACTTCCCATAACATTACATAATAGTAATTTTATGGATTAATAAAGAACCCCTTTCAATAGTCCGGTATCTCTCCTTTTTTATTAAAGTAAATGGGTTAAAAATGAGTTCGAGTCTAAGGTGGACTAATTTCCTTCACTTTCATACATACAAATTAATATTTTGTAGGTCAAATGTATTGCAATAATTAACCAAAACATCTGTGCACACATAAAATAAAGTAATTTCAAAATGATTTAATTACATTTTAATGAATGTTTTAACTGCCCCTGTGGACTGTTGCAACCATCCTGTTGTGGGCTCTGTTGCAACATTTGACTTTGTCTATTGAAGTATAAATTGTATATGTATATTATCATATGTACACATGTTAGTGTGGGTGAGTAGCTGACAGATGTTGCTTTATTGTATTAAAATGTTGGCTTTCTAATGCAAATAGTCTCTGAGAAACTAAAGGAAATACGAAAAGTGTTGCAACTGTCCCCACTCTCCCCCTACTAATACTTTAATTTCACTTTTAAAAGATGAGTATATATAATGTAATCATTAAACAAACAAACAAAAATGTTTTCAAACATGATTTCAGTGTGTATAAAGACATATATATATATATATATATATATATATATATATATATATATATATATATATATATAATTTTTTGTAAATTTGCTACTTAAACTAATTATGACAGCATTTATTTCAAGAATTTGAGACTTCTACTTAAACATTTCTTATTTTTTGCGACTTCCAAACAGTTACACAACCTAGTTTGACTGACAAAGATGAATGTTCTTAGAAGAGGTTTATTCAAGTCATTGTCTGTATCAATCGCATTTTTGATGCATTTTTGAATAACAATATATCTGAACTAAAAAAAAAGAAGCACCACGTCATTGATCCATGTGCATTTTAAAACTTAAGTGCTTTTTTTGTGGGCCTCTTAGGTCTTCTTGTGTTGGTTTGATATGAAAGTTTCTAAGCACAATTTGTTTCTGCTTGAACAGTCGGTGGAGAACAGTATAATTCATCAGCACTGATCACTGACGTCCCTGAAGGTCAGCTTTGGTAATGAAAGTGAATGTCACAGCCAAAGAAAATAAATGATTTATGTGGCTATATGAAATGGCATTCCCGCCTGTGGCTGTGAATGTCGCTTTGTATTTCTTCAACTGTCCATTACTTTCTCTCGAAGATCCATTAGCATGATTTGTTTCATAATTCTTTCCACAATAATCCATGCCCTCAATCTATGACCAGAACAAGAAAAGTCCTCCGACTCTCCAAAGGTTGCGTGTCTCTATGGATTTATGTGGCTATATGAAATGGCATTCCCGTCTGTGGCTGTGAATGTTGCTTTGTATTTCTTCAACTGTCCATTACTTTCTCTCGAAGATCCATTAGCATGATGAATATTTTGTAGGTCAAATGTATTGCAATAATTAACCAAAACATCTGTGCATACATAAAATAAAGTAATTTCAAAATGATTTAATTACATTTTAATGAATGTTTTAACTGCCCCTGTGGACTGTTGCAACCATCCTGTTGTGGGCTCTGTTGCAACATTTGACTATTGAAGTATAAATTGTATATGTATATTATCATATGTACACATGTTAGTGTGGGTGAGTAGCTGACAGATGTTGCTTTATTGTATTAAAATGTTGGCTTTCTAATGCAAATAGTCTCTGAGAAACTAAAGGAAATACGAAAAGTGTTGCAACTGTCCCCACTCTCCCCCTACTAATACTTTAATTTCACTTTTAAAAGATGAGTATATATAATGTAATCATTAAACAAACAAACAAAAATTTGGAAGCCAGCCAACGTCAGCAGTTGCACAAACCATAAAGAATGAGGAAGGAATGAATCCTCCGTTTAGACGCTGACAAACAACAGATCAGATGAATGGGGTTTAGCACCTGAGAAGTGTCTTGGCCTGTAGAAAATGCATCTGATCCAATGAATCCATTACAGAATATTAGAATAAACAAAAATACCAGCACATTGTCATAGTGCTATTCTCACTGTATTAAAAACATAAAATATGAGAGTTTACAGCATCATCTACACACCCACAGCCAGTTTAGCAGAAAGTTTATGAATGTATAATGAAATTATTTGGGGAAAATATGGTTAAATAAATGTCACAGGGGGGAGGGGGGATGGGTTTGACACGGTCCGTTCGCCTCGGGGCCCGGTGCGACCGCACCAGTTGCACCCCCCTAAGGACACCCCTGCGCACCACACACACACACACACATGTTGTGTTTCCATGTTTTATGGGGACATTCCATAGGCGTAATGTTTTTTATACTGTACAAACTGTATGTGCTATTGCCCTACACCAACCCTACCCCTTACAGGAAACTTTGTGCATTTTTACTTTCTCAAAAAAACTCATTCTGTATGATTTATAAACTTGTTTCCTCATGGGGACCTCAAAAATGTCCCCACAAGGTCAACATTTACTAGTGTTACTATCCTTGTGGGGACATTTGGTCCCCATAACGTGATAAATACCAGGTACACACACACACACACACCTACATGGTTATTCAATTATAGTGTATTTTTAATAATAATGACATTTAATTTATTAATTATAATAATGTTTATGTATCATTATCATTTATAAGTTATTTTTAAATGTGTTATTATTATTATTATTCAGTTGAATCTAGTATTGAGATACACGAAAAAGCAGGTTGACTCTGAGTCAAAGTTAGTTTTTTTTTCTGTTTTTCTTACATTTATCTCTGAAGTATTTTTAGCCGTCAAAAATACATATTATTCATATTTATTAATTGGTTTTCGTTAATTTGCAGATATTTTGCTGATATGCACTGTATTTTTTACTTTTAATTATTAATTAAAAATAAAGTGTAAATTATTTTTTTGTATTCATTTATTTCACTTTTTGCACGTTTTTTCTGACATTTGACGTCTGCATTTATTAATTGTAATTATAATTTATTTGACTAATGTACTGTTTAAAATCGATTTAATATTTAATATTCTTTAATATATAGAGCAAAAACGGTCATTTATTTATTTCCCTCTTTAAAATGATATCCTGCTTTGACTCTGAGTCAAAGTTAGTTTTTTTTCGGTTTTTCTTACATTTATCTCTGAAGTATTTTTAGCCGTCAAAAATACATATTATTCATATTTATTAATTGGTTTTCGTTAATTTGCAGATATTTTGCTGATATGCACTGTATTTTTTTACTTTTAATTATTAATTAAAAATAAAGTGTAAATTATTTTTTTGTATTCATTTATTTCACTTTTTGCACGTTTTTTCTGACATTTGACGTCTGCATTTATTAATTGTAATTATAATTTATTTGACTAATGTACTGTTTAAAATCGATTTAATATTTAATATTCTTTAATATATAGAGCAAAAACGGTCATTTATTTATTTCCCTCTTTAAAATGATATCCTGCTATTTGCATAAGAAAGACGAGCTGCTATTGGCTGCCGCGGTTCTTCTTTCCTGCGCGCGCAGGTTGGAATGGGAATAAGGAAGTAAACAATGTCCGCTGAAGGATGAGCAGTGTTTTCATGGGAAAGCGGGCAAAGTTTTTCTAGTGCTGTGGAAGTAGCCGTTAAAAATCAACCCCGTCGGCTCGAAACGACATTACCCCGCATCTCTGGTTATTTAGTGAAAGAATACATTCACTAAGCGTCTCTTAGTGAAAGAATACAGAACGTTACTTGAAAGGCACGATCTGGTGAGTATATGACCGCTTCTATAAACAGATACAGTCGGAAACAGCAATACAAGATTTATGACTCAAGTCTGTATAAATAACCTCTTGGATGTGTATTCTAATTATATAATAGCTGCTATTAATTAATTACCTAGCTTGAGGCAATAGCCTATCACCAGAATGTTATCAAGTCCCTGTGTTTGAACTTTAATGTAGACTGGAATTTAGACAGTAAACATGACAGTCTGAAAATGATAGAATACAAATCTAACATGAGCCTTCTACTGCACTACTGTGATGCATGTAACGTTACTGTATTATAAGTTCAAACTTTCTTTCTGCTCTCGCACAATAAACCACATCAGGAGCGGGTACTCTCTCAGATAATCGCGGTATAGTTTGCTACTCTTCATCATCTTCAAGTGCCAGTAAGCCTACACATCATCATGATGGCAACTCGGAACAACACAGCCAGTGCTGCTCCAAACAATAAGGTGAAATACTCCAGGCTGGCAGATAGTGATGAAGGCTACATTGATCTACAGGTGAGAGAAACTGATGTAGGAAAATATATCAATTGTATTGTTTGTAGCATAAATGAATAAACACTGTTTTATAGTTCAAGAAAACACCACCTAAAGTACCCTACAAGGCTATTGCCCTGGCAACGTTCCTATTTCTGGTTGGCTCTGTATTGATTGTTGTTGGATCCCTTCTTTTGGCAGGATACATTAATGTCATGGTGAGTAAACAAAACTGACGTATTGTAAATATCTGTCAGTATGTCAGACAGTAATGTATGGTCTTGTTGTAGTACCCAGATCGCACGATTCCCGTTCTCATCATCGGCATACTGATCTTTCTTCCCGGATTCTATCATCTGCGGATTGCTTATTATGCTTCCAAGGGTTACCGTGGGTATTCTTACGATGACATCCCCGATTTTGATGACTAAATGGATCTAGTCATACCGAATGCTGTTACTTATGTGTTTTCTGCAGATGTTGCATGATTTGCCTTTAGACTTTCATTCTCTGTTTACTCCGAGTTTCTCGGGGAGAGAAACTGTGGCACACTGTGCTTTATTGAGCTGAATATCTTTATTTGACCAAAAGAAGTGCAATATTAAGCAAAATAGAGTATTTATTTAGCTAAATGCATAAAAGGCCAACAAGAAATATGCTGATATTTTCGTAGCTTTTATAAAACTTGAAAAAGTATTGTTTTAAAAGCTAGAAAATGTATGTATCTGTAATGGAGCATGTTATTTACTGTATATACACTATTATCAGTCAAATGTTTGGACACAAATTAGAGTTGTATGCCAAAGATGAAAATAATAAACATTTTCTTTTTTTTCTAACTGGATAAGTTAGTCTGGAAAGTGATGAAAAGTAGCCAAAAAGTAATGTACATGCCCTAAGAAAGTAATATATTTAAAATACATTGATTTCATACTAAGTATGAATACTACGTTCAAATCTATTAACATATTTACTGACATATGCTCGGGACTTACTGATATAACAATTATAATTTGGAGTACTACTTATGCACAATGCACATTTCTAAGCCTAAAATGTGTTTTAATATCACTGTTGATGAGGATCGTATGGTCTTTGAATAAGATCGGTCTTTACATGCAAGATATTTCAAGTGTAGCTGAAGTATACTTGCGTTAGTTCCACTTGAGCACGATCAAATATACTTCAGCATCTTTAATTGGACTTCAGCACTACTTCTGCACAATTAAAGTGCATTAAGTACAAAATTAGTTGTTCCAGTTTAGCAGACTTTACGTATACCAGTTAAGTACATAAATATGTAAATGTATTTGTAGTATACTTAGCATGAAATAAATGTATTTCAAATACATTTGAGTATATTTATTTTTCACAAGGGTGGGAACTTCTGTATTGTTTAAAAAGTAGCCCAGGATGCACATCATGTAGTCCTGAGTATGCAGAGCTAGAATCTAGGCAAAAGGTGGTGACTTTGAGGGGGAAAAAGCACGATAGATGTAAGATATTTATGTTGTTTCCCTTTTTTGCTTACTACTTTTTCCCATATACTTCTGTTTGTGTTCCCATGCTTGCATATTTGTTATTTTGTAGTTTTATTGACCTAACCATTATTTTAAAGTGTGGAAAATAGTAAGATTGAGCAGATGTGCTCAAATCTTTGACTGGTAGTTGCAGTATTGTTTTTGTGGAATAAACCGTTTTATTCAGTCTTCTCTTTGGTTCGAAAATGTTTGAAGGAAGTTGTGCTTCTGATTTCTGAGGGAACAAAAAGTTGTATTTTGAGATCCACTAAAGGTTATGAGAAGTGTACTATTTTTTGATAGTTTTTTAAAATTCAATATTTATGAATGTTGATATGCTTTTTTTTTTTAAGTGAAGCAAAACAGAAGAGTACATTTATGAATTAAGATTGTTGTTTTCAAAACATATAACTTATAATGGTATACAATAAACCATACTTCTCTTTCGGTTTTATGGTAAGATAAATATTGTTTTCTGTGCATAGAATGCAAACTAATAGAATATTAAAAATTAATGTCTGGATGATCTGACACATAGGACAGGAGGCACAGAAATGGGTAGCCAATAAAACAAGGTGCTGCACTTGACCTACAGTTTTCAGGGTTATTGAACTGGAGGTAATATCAGCCTTAACATCTTTCTTTATGCATCCTTTTTGTCTCAAAACAGTTTTTATTTCCAACGTTAAAACTAGATATTGTTTGCAGAATTAATCATGCAACATAAGGAGGATTTTGATAGCATGTTGTTGTTTGAAGCATTTATTGTTTCATAATGCATACTGTTTCACATAGTATTAAAAAGTATAAACTGAAATAAGCAGCAAGGTAGTGTTCCTTTCAAAGACGCCTCCTGTCCTGAAGAGAAAACACAAGAATGCACTGCCCTCTAGTGGTCAGTAGTTGAAAGTGTTGGAACTACGAAATAGCAAGTGAACTGCCACCGCTAGGGGGCCCACAAACTACTGTTTGATCCTGAAAATAAGACACTATGCCAAGCCGAACTTGGAAGACTCTGTTGCGGTGTAGTACTAACATATAATCAGTGTTGGGGAAAGTTACTTTTAAAAGTAATGCATTACAATATTGCGTTACTCCATAAAAAAGTAACTAATTATGTTACTTAGTTACTTTTTATGGAAAGTAATGCGTTACGTTACTTTTGCATTACTTTTTAAATCTGGACAGGGCTTGCTTGTTTGATTTTAAAATAAAAAAGTTATATTTTTGGCAAATATAAAAGCCTTTTCACACCAAAAGTGAAATGAATAAGCCTCAGGCTGAAGGGAAAGTACATTTACGTCCGTACAGTAGAATGCAGAAGAAATTTCAACACACTTCTTCTGTGTTGTAATTTTTTATTATTAGTACGCTTGAACTGGATCATCTAAGGTCAGAAGCAAAGGCATTGGTTAATGGGAAAATGGGATTAAATACATAAAGGATATTTGTGTTGTTTAACATTTAATTATTGCAGGTTTGCGTTATTTTTATTCATTTTGAGGAATACTGAATCTGTGTTTTTTGTGTGTGAGTGAGATGAATTAATGCATATTCATATTTATTTTAGAACTACAGTAACATCTGATTTATCATTGAAAAAAGTAATCTGATTACGTAACTCGCGTTACTTGTAATATATTACCCACAACACTGTATATAATAGGCCTATAATAATAATTATTACTATTATTATTAACCGTGATAAAAAATAATAATAGTAATAATCATTATTGTTCAGAAGAAGACGAAGTTTGTCTTGGATTATGTTCTTATGAATTTTATTGTGGGTGTAGCAGAGTATAAATTGTAGTACGTACGTAGAAAAAGTAGTAAAAAGTAGTACGTGTTTGTGTTTTACATTACAACATTTACATTTAGTCATTTTGCCGACGCTTTTATCCAAAGTGACTTACAATTGGGGAATACATAAAGTGATTCTTCTTAAAGAGGCAAACAGACACAGGAAGTGCTTGAAATACCAAGTTTTAGGCATTGCTCAAATAAGTACAAGCTAGAAAAGGGAAGGAATAAAGAGAGAGAAAGAGAAAGAAAAAGTGTTTTTTTTTTTTTTAAGATGAAGTCAAATAGCGTTTAAAGAGATGAGTTTTCAGCTGTCGCTTGAAAATTGTCAGGGATTCAGCATTCCGGATAGGTCACTTCATGGTTTAGTTGCACTGAAATTCATGGCAACACCCATGACACATTTTCACTTCATTTCACTACCATATTATCCAACCTACATTCTAAGCCAGCTCTTGTCACGAGTCGTCTCAGTAGTGATTTCCGTGTGCCCAGATGTCAAATTGACCAAAGTACAACATCAGACACACCTCTGTATTATCAGGTCAGACGGAGCTAAATACCCTATGCCTGTAAAAAATGTAGGGCTGATGAATAAAACGTTTTTCTGTATTATATGCCAGCTGCCTTTCAACCGGTAAAACATTTAACATTTTAAATGATCCTTTGATATTAAAACACTTTCGTTCTTCAGACAGCTGGTTATGTGTAAATGTGTGTGCTGGTCTATTTGTTTGCCCGTGTACTCTGCGCATGCGCGCCAGTGTTTGCATGGGTCTGCTGAAGCAGCAGCGGGAGGAGTGAGTGAACTCAAGAGGTGCGCTGATGCGCGAGCGCAACCCTCCCATAGAGACAAACTTTACGCGCTTGGTTTTCTTCACTACATTCATAGACACAAGAGGAAAGTGAAATATTATTGGCCAGTGTTGTGAAGTTGTCCTTGAGAATTTGATTGTGATATGGAATTAACCCTGAGGGAGTATTAGTTCTTCTGGAATAATTCTTCGCGTGGTATTTTTCCGTCAACAACGCAAACCAGCGCTGCTTACTGTAGCTGACAGATGAAGCGATACACTGGTGAGTATAAACTACAGCTCACTCTCACTAGTTGAATGTAATAAAAAAAAAAACACTTTTAATTGTGCGTTTTGTGTAATCCTAAAACTGAATGAGCGGTAATTACAGCACCATTTAATTAAGAGTAAGTTTAAGTCAGTAAAAAAACAGTAAAAAACCGTATTATTTAAATACAGTAGAGTACTGTTAAAATTGGCTGTAAATTAACAGCAATTTCTTAAACGGCAAAATATTGCCCAGAATGCATTGTTTTCTACAGCACATTACTGTTTTAATGGAAAACAGTACATTACTGTCAGATTTTGGCCGTTATTTTACAGCAATTTTTTACAGTGTATCTATCTATCTATCTATCTATTTATTTATTCGGTTTTATACAGGCTAACACACAGAATAATGTTTATTTGCCAAACTTAAGTTATATTATATTGCCAGCAACATTTATATGCTGATTTGGGTTTATTGTCTATTTATGTATTTTTTTATTTGTTGTTGTTGTTGATAGTGTGTTTGTTTGAGAAGTGTGGGATTTATTTAAGGTTTGACTGTTAGCGAGGACAAATTAAAGGGTTTTGTTGCCTCTGCAAGGGGTCCAAGTGGATTTGTGGGGGCAGGTCAAGCAGATTTGCCAACATCTACCCAGCATAGTGTTTTATAATATCCAAAAGAGGCTTGTTGGTTGTTGTAGATCAATTTCTGACCTGTTCATCGATAGTGTAACATAGGGTGAATTCAGGTTGATGGTTGAGTGGGACACTTTTTTCCAGTCATTTCAATGACAAAAAGTATCATTCAAGCTGAATTCATTCCTACATTTGGACGTTTAATCTTTTTTGTTTTTTTTTTCTTTTGGGTTAGGTAACTCTTATTGAATTGCCGTTATTGAAGTTCATTAAGCGTTCATTCATCAAACTTCCCTAATTGAGTGTAAACAATCCTTATTGAGTGTAAACAATGGCTGTGACAATGGATTTTCCTTTTCATCAAATGTTAGCCCAGTGCGACTCACGTGTAGATCCGGAGTCAGTCGCATGCGTAATGTAGTCAAATTCACAGTATACCACAGTGTATTCACTGGTCAGAGACATCATTCTTATTTACAGTGATATTAAACTCACTTTTTCCAGGCTCACTGCAAGCCAGATTATCCTGGATTACACTGAGTCTCTATGTCTGATCTGTCATGAATTCATGCACAGCACCATGCAATGTATGGATTATGATGCTTGCATATGCAATGGTGTTATAACATTATCATTACGGAAAATCTGTAATCAACACTGTCAAGGATATGGCACTTTCTCTCTTCATCAAATGGCTGATGACGTTTTTTCAGGGTTCGACACTTTTGAATTTATACGTGCTTGTTGTTAAATTTGCATGTTGGTGAAGACTTTTGGGTTGACTGAATATTTTTTCCTCATACAAACAGTGATCTCATTCCATTCGTTTTTTTAGATCATTTTAACTGGTTTATAGTAGACTAAAGCAATCCACCTATAGCAGCTAAATCTCTATTATCATTCTAAAATGTATTTGGATGTGTTTTTTTTTAAGTGCACATCTAGCTGCATCATCTATTGAGTTCATAAAAAGGTTTTTGTTAAAGCTTTGTAAAATAAGGAAAGTGGGTTAACATTTCTGACCTCCACAAATCAATGGTTAGTCCATTTGGCTGATTAAATCCGTGAGCTCCGGTGTAGCTGCGATCACGTCAGCAGGGAATCTGCTCTGAGCCTCAGAGTTTCAGGTCCAGCTGCTACAAATGATCTGTTTATTTGCTCTAGTGAACAAATGCGTTTGCTTGTTGTTAAATTTGCATGTTGTTGAAGACTTTTGGGTTGACTGAATATTTTTTCCTCATACAAACAGTGATCTCATTCCATTCGTTTTTTAGATCATTTTAACTGGTTTATAGTAGACTAAAGCAATCCACCTATAGCAGCTAAATCTCTATTATCATTCTAAAATGTATTTGGATGTGTTTTTTTTTAAGTGCACATCTAGCTGCATCATCTATTGAGTTCATAAAAAGGTTTTTGTTAAAGCTTTGTAAAATAAGGAAAGTGGGTTAACATTTCTGACCTCCACAAATCAATGGTTAGTCCATTTGGCTGATTAAATCCGTGAGCTCCGGTGTAGCTGCGATCACGTCAGCAGGGAATCTGCTCTGAGCCTCAGAGTTTCAGGTCCAGCTGCTACAAATGATCTGTTTATTTGCTCTAGTGAACAAATGCGTTTGTAAAGTAGGACTCACTTTTCACAGGATGACGTGACTACTGTTTTAAAGGCTTTCAAAGAGTAAATAGTTCTGTCGCAGGTTGCTAGTGTGGACGTTTCTTGTTTGTTTTATACTTTACAATGTTTTTTTGTGCTTCTTTGTGCTTGCTTTGCCACATCTGAGAGGAACGCAGTCGTGTGAGGCTTTGTTACATCTCTGGCCTCATTTAAAGTCAACATGAAGCCCCCTTAGAATCTCATTTTACTTCCATGAAATGAAACAGGATATTCAATGACACAATATTACAAATTAGCAATTTAAACATCAAAAGTGGGTGTTATGTAGAGTTCTGCAGAGATAATGTATTTTTGTGGGGCAACTCAGAAATTAGCATCATTCTGGTTCCCTGGACAAAAACCCAGTAGGATTTTTCCATTGGCTTTTTGGATTATTGCTGTATTGTTCATCATGATAATCCTCACAAATGAACACTACTTTTATGAATTTTGAAATACGATCACCAGAGGCAAAAGCTATAGGCTATATACAAACTACACCACATTCTCTTGACTTTAACATCACCTTCACTAAGCTTCCCACATCTCTTTCAGTCTTTTTTATTTTTTTTTTAATTTTTTTACTTTTTTCTAAAAGTTTCAGTTAAAATAGTTTGCAAGAGCAAAATGAAGCTGTAAAAGCAACTAGTGAGTAGATGAGTTTTCCTGTTAGGTGTGATGACGTTTAATGTCCCCAAAAACCTCTGTAAACTCATGTAGCCACTTGTTAGCAACCATCTTTTTCAAGACAAATAAAAGCTATAAAAAAATCACAAGGGAGTATTACTCATGTATTTTATGTCACTGAATAAAACATGAAAATATACTGAGCTTTTGTAAACCAGCTATATACAAACTACACCACGTTCTCTTGACTTTAACATCACCTTCACTAAGCTTCCCACATCTCTTTCAGTCTTTTTTTTTTTATTTTATTTTTTTTACTTTTTTCTAGAAGTTTCAGTTAAAATAGTTTGCAAGAGCAAAATGAAGCTGTAAAAGCAACTAGTGAGTAGATATTCTCTTGACTTTAACATCACCTTCACTAAGCTTCCCACATCTCTTTCAGTCTTTTTTATTTTTTTTTTAATTTTTTTACTTTTTTCTAAAAGTTTCAGTTAAAATAGTTTGCAAGAGCAAAATGAAGCTGTAAAAGCAACTAGTGAGTAGATGAGTTTTCCTGTTAGGTGTGATGACGTTTAATGTCCCCAAAAACCTCTGTAAACTCATGTAGCCACTTGTTAGCAACCATCTTTTTCAAGACAAATAAAAGCTATAAAAAAATCACAAGGGAGTATTACTCATGTATTTTATGTCACTGAATAAAACATGAAAATATACTGAGCTTTTGTAAACCAGAGACCTTATTTCAGTCATTTAGACAAAAAACCCATTTTAAACCCCATTTAGTTCAGGACGATGGAACCAGAAGTGCTAAAATGCTAACTTGCTTCTGTGTTTTAGCCTACCAAAATATGTCATCCCCTCAGTCTGTTGTAGATATTGCTTAAACAGTCACTAAATGTGTGGCCTAAGCGACGTCAGCAGAAAAAGAAAGTTGTAATTACACATTTTTACAGTCAAAATTAAACTGGAAAACAAAAGTTAATAGTGTACTTACAAAAAAAAGAATCATTTCAAGTTTGATTTATTGTTGACTTTAAGAACAAATTTACTCCATTCATGCTTAAAGATTTGGCCTAACACTCCTTTATCTGATATGTTAGAATATTTTTTTTTACAGCCCAGCTTTTATTGTCATCCTTTTCTACTTGAATGCAGTATAGGTCAGATATGAATAATTGAATGACTGGTGATCCTTTTGCGTTAAGCTTATGCTTGTAATGAATGGACTATATTTAGCTTTCACGCTCGATCTGGCCTAGCTCCTTCTCATCACAGCCAGATTTATAGACTGAGAGAAATTTGTGACACGAGTTCAACCCGTCCTTTGTAAACCCCAAGAATGAATGGACGACTGAATTGAACTCTTTCAGTGTCTTAAATTAGCATATCCTACAATATGGTCCCAGTTTAGTGTCATTTGAAGACAGACAATGGTATAATTCAACATTTGCTCACTGGTTAGACAAAATTTATAATAGTCAAGTACTGCAACCCTTGCCCCCAAAAGTTAATAAATTGGATTTTACTGCCGCTTATTGAAGCTACAACAGTAAATCAAAAAGACAGCCTTTGTGTGCTTGGTAATTTATGTAGGACTTGTAATTAATTGCATTACTTAGTTACTTTTTATTGAAAAGAATGCATTACATGCACTTTTGCGTTACTTTTTGTCACCTGAGCTGAGCTGGGCTTGCTTATTTATTTTATTTGATAAAACCCAAAAGTTATATTTTTGGCAACTATAAGGGGCCTTTTACACCAAAAGTGAAATGAATAAGCCTCCGGCTCCACTTCCAATTTCTGTCAATGAGAGAATAAGAAAGGTGCATATCCGCGGGAATGTATTTTGAGCGGGGGGTGGGGGGTATGGGGGTTGGTCATGTGATGAGAGTGATGTGAGACACTAAGATCCAAAAGCGCACCTTTTGTTAATAAAAGTTTAATTTCTTTGTTTAATATAAGTGAGTTTGTCTTTATTGATGCTCTGTTTTCATTAAACAAATAAATACAAATAAATAAAACAATGAACCACAAACTAAGCATTTGTTTTAAAAGAGGGAAAAGAAAGACCTTATTTATTTGGGTTACAACGCAAGTAGGCTATAGCCTATCCATCTTATTCGTGTTGTTAATAAAAGTTAGATGTTTAATATAGGCCTATGCGAATTTGCCATTGTACTATTTTATGGCTGATGTGTTTTTATTAATAGGCTAATAATGAACCACAAACTACGATTGTTTTAAAGAAAGGGGAAATCCAAAGACAGTTTATTTATTTGTGTTACAATGCAGGTAAACCATATTTTCCTTATTCATATTGTTAGTAAAAGTTCAAAGTTTAATATAAGTGAATTTGTCATCGTACTGTTTATTGAATAGCCTTTTTTTATTAATAATATTAATAATAATAATGAGCCACAACCTAAGCATTCGTTTGAAGTAAGGGGAAAATCCAAAAACCCTTTATTTATTTGTTACAACGCAGGTAACGTATGTCTTATTCATTCTGTTAATAAACGTTTTATGTTAAATATAAGCTACTTTGTCATTGTAGCATTGCTGATGTTGTATGTGTGTTTTTTTTTATTAAGAGTAATACTGATTCTATTTAATTTTGTTCCAAGAATAGGAAAGATCTTACATTAAAGATCAAAATAAGCGCTGCATATGCGAGAATGCGAGACTGGTTGCTGCTGAGCAAATAGAAGTTCTCGAACTTTCTCTTCTGTATCTTTGCAATGGCTGTAGAAATGGTCGTTAATTCTTGTTTTGGGTACGGCACAGACATGTTAGAGTACAATAATAGGATCAATACAATAGTATGATCAAAAAGTCATGGCAACTTCCTAGTTCAGTTTAAGTTGAAACTAACTTTCACAATCAATTTGATTCAACTTAATTCATGTTTTACTGTTGCTTATTGTCATTGTAGGCTTAGGCTACTTTTTTCTATGAATTTTAATGAATATACAAATTAATAAAATTATTTTTATTTATTTTTTTTGACAAATTTTTAATTTATTTATTTTTAACACCGCACCCCCAGCCCCTCCAGCCCCCCCATTTTTTATTGGGCTACACGCCAGGGGCTGCTGCAGCACCCTCAGCACCCCTACTTCCCGCGGTAATGGAGAGGTGTCAGTGAATAAGTGGGAAAACAAGTTGTTACTTATTTGAAAAAGTAACTCAGATATCTTCTTGTCAATTTAAAAGTAATACATTACCAGTTACTTGAAAAAAGTAATCTGATTACGTAACTCGGTCTTGAAGTGTGGCATGCATTTTTATGTAGTAAAATGTGTTTTTCTTTGTCTCTTACACTTACAATATTGGTCAATATATATATATATATATATATTAGAGATTTTAAAACAAGGGCTTTTCAGTGGAATTAGATCATAATGCAAATGTTTAATTTTGCATAGATACGTAATAAATGAGAGAGGCTTTCAGTAGTTACAGTGTATTTAATCATTTAATCACGAGTCAAACTCATTTTACAACCTTATTCCTTTCAACTGTGTTTAGGTTTATAGATGAATTAGTTCAATTCAGAGAGGTTGTTGAGCTTACTGTGTACATATATACAATACAGTGTGTACATAAGATCCCATAATCCTCCTGTGTGCTCTGAGATTACAGGAACAGGCAAAGCAAAGGAGGTGTGGACGTGTTTGTGACATACTCTATGGTTTAGCTCATATCTACTAGTCAGGTTGCGTTTAGCATAATGCTTTCTGTGGTTGAGGTTTGTTTGCCTGTCGTTTGATCTTGCGTGTTTGATGTTCTTCAGGTATGTGAATCTGTATGAATACCCATCATGCTACTGAAGATTCTTCCTCTGTTGGAAGTCATTGTTGCAGTACTGTCCCTATTCAGTGAGTATTATACAGTAACTACTTTACAATTGATATACACACTAACCTTCTTCTCTTTATAAGTCGCTAGTTTTTTTTATTATTTACAAGATTGCCTTGTATTTTCTAATTATAGATCACACTAGTACAGCAGAAGTTCACGTCCGTGCAAAGAAAGGAGACACTGCTGTGTTGACATGCAGTCTTCCAGCCCTGGATGAGGGCAGCTCTGCTCCTCAGCACGTCATCGAGTGGGTGCGTCAGGGCTATGATATCCCCATCCTCATCCAGTTTGGAGTGCACGATCCCCGAGTGCATCCCAACTATGACGGTGAGTGCCTCAACGCTGACAGCTTTTTACAGGGGTTAACAACCTCGAGCACATGAAGGGTTTCAATTTTTGTAACACTGTTATCATGCATCAAAGAAAGAAAGAAAGAAAGAAAGAAAAATAAAATGAAAATAAATAAAAGCTATGAATGGATAATAAATAACAGGGTTGGGATTTCAACATTATATCAAAAATAAAATATATCAAATAAAAACAAAAACATTTGGAATAAAAAAATATGAATGGGTAATTAATAACAGGATTGGAATTTTCACAACACTGTTATCATGCATCAATGTATCAAAATGTATCAAATGAAAATTCAATTTTGAATAAAAACTAAAAATGAATAATAAATAATAGGGTTAGAATGTAAAAAAAAAAAAAAAAAAACTATGCATGGATAATAAATAACAGGGTTGCAAATTTAGCCTAAATGAAGTGATTGCTCAGTCATCTAGTTTGGCACCAGATGTTAATTTGCTGTAATTGCTAAACTTAGTTTTGCCATAAAGTAAAGAAAAATACATGATTATTAATTTTTCTTACTCATTTTTTATTTCTAATTCTTTGTTTGTTTGTTTTTTTTCAAGTTGAGCTTGACGTATGTGGAGAATATTGAGGATATTGAATGAGATCATGTGTTTGTTTATTTGTTGAAAGGGTCCAAATAATGTTATTACTTGGTTGTCTCACATTTTGCATTTCACATTTTTTGTAATATTGGGAAAATCATGCAGTAACAGGGTTGAGTGCAAAATGTGGACAACCAAGTAATAACTAAATTTAACCAAGTAATAACTAAATAATTTAAATTGGTCAGTAATTGCAAAAACATTTTTATTACAATGAACTGAAAACCATTTCAACAGATTTTATTGACATTTTGGCATTAGATTTAAGTGTCTATATTGTTACCTCTGAGTTGGGACAGGTATTGCGTTTTTTGAAAAGCTTGCCAACCATGGACTGCCACATTGTAAACCACATTTTACTATGGACAAAGCAGTATCTCTCACCTCTTTCATAGTTCGTTCTCCTGAGTGCCACTTCGGTCATAGCGTGTCTCAGCTTACAGTAACTCTGCTCTTTTGTGTTCTGTGGGACTTGCTAGTTTCTCCCCCCTCTCCCTATTGTGTCTTTGGGAGCTGGAATACAAAGGGTGTCTAAGGGCAAAAGAGTCTTTCAATAGGCTGAAAATACTTTTCCTTCCCCTGTTTTTAAAATAACAGTGGATCTAATATAGTAAGAAAACAGGTAACACAGCAAGTTTTCTGTGTTTGGATGAGCCTCACCTTCCAGGCAGTGAGCAAGCGTCCCTTTGCAAGTAAACAAATTCTCGCAGACAGCACTGCACCTGTTCATCGCGATGTTGTATGCGATGTTGTACCACCTGTACATCGTGATGGAATGCAAACCTACTGAGCATTAGCAATAACTGATTAAGTTAACTTATAACATGGTTTATAGCCAAATTAATTTTCTCATGCAACAAGCAATTGTCTATGTGGTAATGTGTAAAGAATTATGAATTTGTTTACAAGCGACAGTTTATAAACACATTAGTTTACTTGTGTGACAAGCAAGCAACATGCAGCAGTTCATACACAAAATACACACATTTGTTTAAAAATTGCAACAGTTTTATAAGTGAATTTGTTTGTATATGCAACAAGCAATCAGTTTATTTGTGCAACATAACACTTCATGCACAAACTTGTTTACATCTGCATTAAGCAACATTTTTAAGTGAGTTTGCAGTGATTTGTAAGCTAATTTATTTACTTGTGTGACAAGAAACAGTTCATAAGTGAATTTGTTTACTTGTGCAACATGTAACAGTTCATACACAAATGTGTTTACATGTGCGACAAGCAACATCTTTTTAAGTGAACTTAGAATGCTTTATAAGTGAAATTCTTGTGTAAAAAGCAACAGTTTATAAGTTAATTTGTTTACTTGTGCAACATGCAACAGTTCATTCACTATTTCGTATACATGTGCAGCAAGCAACCTTTTTAGATGAATCTGAAACACTTTAAGCACATTTCTGTACTTGCAAGTTTTCTTGGACAAACAAATGATAATGTCAGCAAATTTGACTCATTTAACAAGCAATATAAACATGAATTTGCTCTTGCACTAAACAATTGTTTATTAGCAAATTTGTTATGTGGCAAGCCATGGTTTACCAAAATATATATATTTTTTACTATTCAATAAGTGATGGTTTATGAACAATTTTTTTACTTGTGTGACAAGCAATGACTTGCAAACAAATTTGTTTACTTGTGTAAGAATCTGTTGTTTATAAACAAATGTTTGGTTGATAGTGGCTTCACATCTTTTAGCGCGTTAGCACTTTCTAGTAGCATTTTCGGAGACTGAACACCACTGGATATTGATTTTATTCACATTCCTTCCTTGTGAACTAAAAGAAGGAGTGAATGACCTCATGTAAGCCAACAGCCGATTAAAGGTTAGAGGGCGTCACAACTGTCGTTTTATGCGATGAGAAACAAAGAAAAGAAACAAAAGGTGTAAAGCCGGGACTTTTTGTGCAGTGAGGGGGGCAGGTGCAGCATGGGAAGAGGTGAAGGGTGAGCTTGGTGGGAATTTCATTGCCTTAGGCTATATAATGTCTCGTGTCCACTCTGGAGCTCATAGTGATATTATTGAAGATGCCATAACTGTTACACTCTACAAAATCAAAATGTTTAGGTTTTGTGGTGGTAATTTTTATATACCTTAACTAGATAGAATCTAGCTTGCTACATTGGCAGTAAAGTTGAAGCGTTCTGTAGATTGCGGAGAAAAGTGTGACCATCAGAGGTCTATTCCAAATGACCTCCCATCCCCCTCATCTGTCACCATTCAAAAACTCAGTAGAGTCAAAACTCTTTCTAACTAGCAGCACGCTATCTTGAAAGGCCATTGGTCTGATCGAACCAAGCAGCTTCCCAGTAGCCTGTCATGGTGATTCAAATTTCAAAAGATAACAGTGTCTTGAAACACAATGAAAAGAATACAGATGACGAGTAGGGTGTGAAACCCGACCCTCGCTTTCCTGAGCTGAAACTGGAGAGTCCCTACCTGGGAAACCTGTGCCAAGAGGTGACACAATGTCTCTGGGATACAAGGCAGCAGATAGGATTTAGACTCCAGGTTTCATAGCCTCAAGTCACAGACTCGTTGAATACAACCTCCAACTAGGAAACCTTCAAACTTGGAACCTTTTTGAATTTGAATAGGTGGTTGTAGTAACTTGAGTGTTACTTAAATAGACTTAATTGCAGGTCCATTCGTCCTAAAAAATTCCTACGTTTGTTTTTAAACATGATTTTTACAGCTGTAAAACACTTATACAAATAATTGTAATTGTATTCTTCCAGCAAAATTCTGGTCTAACATTGGCTTCAAATTAAGTAAGTGGATAGAAATGACAGCATATGTTACTTCATACATTAAGGAGGCTAATATTAGTTTCTCCTGAGATTTGAACTGCAGTCGACTAAGCAACAGAGTGAGCGTTTGTTTGTACGACCGTGATCTGCTGTGGGAAATGGTTAGTCAGTTATAAGTAAACAAGTGAGTTTGTACTTGCATGTGTAGACTTCAGATAAATCTTTGCTGCACCAGGAAACAGGTGAACAAACATAGATAATGTTTTTTTATGCTTGAATATATTAGAATAACTATAGATTGTTGTTAAGAGATACTTCCCAGTCCTGTTTTTAGTCATCCATAAATGGGCATAAACTCTCATGCCTAAGTTTTTTTTGCTCATGTTTTTCTCATAAAATTTACCCAGAGGGCGGTTTTATTGCGCAGATTTTTTCCCCACACCTCTGGAATTAAGGTCTGTATTATGTTTCAGTTATATCACATTTGTCTCAGATGTTTCTCCTTAAATTGTTTAGAAGAAATAAAAATCTAAATTATCGTTGACGAAATAAAAATGTCACACTATAACAAACCTTGTGACCCCGGAGCACAAAACCAGTCTTAAGTCGCTGGGGTATATTTGTAGCAATAGCCAAAAATACATTGTATGGGTCAAAATTATATATATTTTTCTTTTATGCCAAAAATCATTAGGATATTAAGTAAAGATCATGTTCCATGAAGATATTTTGTAAATTTCATACTGTAAATATATTAAAACCTAATTTTTGATTAGTAATATGCATTGCTAAGAACGTCATTTGGACAGCTTTAAAGGCGATTTTCTCAATATTTTGATTTTTTTGCACCCTCAGATTCCAGATTGTCCGATCTTAACAAAACATACATCAATTGAAAGCTTATTTATTCAGCTTTCAGATAATGTATAAATCTCAATAAAAAAAAAAGACCCTTATGACTGGTTTTGTGGTCCAGGGTCACAAATATGGAGAATATAACAAAGAATACATGGGAAATCATTTGAAATCTCTCTGATATGAGTCAAAATTTAACTAAGGGATAATTAAATGATGCACAAAGTTGTTTTTATTGTCTCTTATTACAAAACTCTTTTATTTAAACCCATGAATGTTCCATTATTACCCATACGCAGGTTTTGACTAATATCTTTGCAAATCTGAGCACAGTGTGAGACATTGTTGAGATCTCTTCTTAAACTCTTCTTGTGGGTTTACCAGGTTCTTTTTCTTTGGAGGCAAATCTGTAAAGAAGGAGATTCAACAGAAGTCTCAGTTTGCTCTCATTGCTCTTTTGGAGAAACACTAAAGGGATCTCTGTGATTTCCCTCATACTATAGCTGTTCTTTGTCACATTGTGGTCTGAAATTTCAAAACTAAACAGTTTACTTTCTCCTCAGCTTTTTTCAGGAGTGTCGAGTAACTTGAGAGTTTAAATTCCTCCTAAGCCCCGCCCCCGAACTGATTTTAATCCCTGTCACCATGGCAACTAAATGCAAATTTTAATCCACACCACTGGCAGGAGGTACCATGGCAACATTTTAGTGCTGGCTTGTACCCTGGGTGTCTGGGCTGGACAGGAACACATTGCATAGTCCAAATCCCCTAGGACGATGGCGTCCGTATCCCTTTTTCCGTGACCTCTGGCTTCCATGTGGGTAAAATAAACAGGGGCGGATGGACCGTGATGCTCTCAGCTGTTATCTCAGGCCGAGTTCTGTTTCCACAGTCACTCCTCTTGGGAGCTTGGTTAATGATTGCTGTCACCACCTATTTTCATAAACACATCATAGCTATACTCCATGCATCAGGCCGCACACGTGTTTGCAGATGATGGATTTTCAGTTTGGAGTCTGTTTTATCTTTGATGTGGCTTCTGTGGTGGAGATTTTGACCGCCAGTCTCTTTAAATGACTATAGAGTTTTAGAAACAAACAAACAAACAAGTCTTTGAAAAGCTCATTTCATTGAATAAAAGAGAGATAAAGAGAGAGAGTGGGAGAGAGAGACGAAAGAGGAGGGAGGGGTGAGTCAGCAAACATCGTTGCTACAGGGTGCAGTCACCTGGCAACTGAGAGATAGAGTTTCAAGCACTAAAAAGATCTAGACTAAACACTCAGTCTATCTGAGCCATCTCCATCAATTAAACTAAATGGTATACTGGACATGTAAATGTACAGTGTGCATTTTATAATTTTAATTATTACATTTAAATAAACAAAACGTAAATTCCTCTTCCAACTAAAATAAATGGTATATTAGACACTTAAATCTACAATGTGTAATTTAAAATGTAAATTCATTAATTTAATTTAATTTAAATTAAATTGTTAATTATATTGTTGCATTATTTACATTTATTTGAAAACGTTAAGTCTGAATCAAATATGCTTTATTTGTACAATTTGATTGATTAAAAAAATATTCAGCTAAAATATGTGGTATATTGGACACTTAAATGTACGTGTATTTTAGAAATGAAAATATTTTAATCTGAATAAAAAAATAATAAAAAATGTAGTTTTTGTTGCATTATTGAAAGTAGTATAATTGATAAAAAATAAATGGTATATTTGATGCTTAAATATATAGTGTATTTTAAATAAATTCAATTAAAATGTAAACTATTAAAAAACTTTAATTTGAACTAAATAAACTTCATTTGTAATTTGTTTTCTTAGATTTTTGACAGTAAAATTGTAAACTTAATTTAAATGGACATTACATGACAACTGATTAAAAGCAAAAGCATTTACATGTGCTCATACTTCTAAAATAATAATAATATTATATTTAAATATTATTTTATATCTAGCTTTTTTGAAGCTTGTTAAAATTAAAACATTTTAAATATATATATATTCAGATAAAAAAAAGTTATTTTCAATTCTAATAATATTTCAAAATATTGCTGTTTTTACTGTATTTTTGATAGTAAAAAATGCAGGCTTGTTAAACAGTGGTGTAGATTATTAAGATATATAGATATGTAATATGTACATTGTAGATATGTAATGTAATTTATATTTAAAATGTTTTAACTATTAGAGTATGTAATTTAAAAATGAATCAGAGAAGTAGGCCTGTGGTTGAAAACTAAATTTGGTTGTGTTGCTGCTTTTTGTTAGTAACTCTTTAACACAAAGAAGAACTGATTTATGAACTGCTCTTCATAGCATCACATTTGATTGTTAATGAATATTTATAATTCTTTGAAAGATTATGACAGTTTTCTATGCTTATTTCTATGTCTAGCACCTCCAGTGTTTATGGAGACCCCCCCTGCTGGAGTTGAAGTGTTTGTAGGGAGATCGGTAACCCTGAAGTGTGCAGCTCAGGGAAATCCACGGCCTACAATAACCTGGTCTAAAGATGGACGGCCAATAAAACCTCAAAACAAAGTAAAGGTGGGATATTAGTACTTTAAAACCCATGAAATGGATAAAAAATGCTATTGTCTTCCCATTGTTGTTGTTGTTGATATATTTCAATATATCAATATATATACAGTATATATATATATATACAGTGGGTACGGAAAGTATTCAGACCCCCTTAAATTTTTCACTCTTTGTGATATTGCAGCCATTTGCTAAAATCATTTCAGTTATTTTTTTTTCCTCATTAATGTACACACAGCACCCCATATTGACAGAAAAACACAGAATTGTTGACATTTTTGCAGATTTATTAAAAAAGAAAAACTGAAATATCACATGGTCCTAAATATTCAGACCCTTTGCTCAGTATTTAGTAGAAGCACCCTTTTGATCGAATACAGCCATGAGTCTATTGATATATATATATATATAGATATATTGATATATATTGAAGATAAAGCCAAGTAAATCTAGGAGGATATCAGTAATCAAGCGAAGACTGTCAAACCACCGCTTTTTCATTGGGGTAGAACCCATACCAATGGTGATGGAGAAACCAGTTAAAAGTCTGGGATGCTGGTATGATGCGACCCTCAAGTGGACCAGGTAAAGCAGAACACCTGTAGTGGCCTTGAGAGAATTTACAAGTTTTTGCTTCCTAGCAGATTAAAGCTCTGGTGCTTTCAGTTCGGTCTCTTACCACGGCTTTTATGGCCGCAAAAGTGATAAAGCTGGAAATCAGCTCTTTTGTTAAGAAGTGTCTAGGTCTCCCTTGGAGAGAGTGGACCATTCTGGCAAAAGGGAACCCCATCTCAGCATCTCAAAATTATTGGTTGAGGAGTTGCGCCAACAAGAGCAAGCAACGAGATGTGCAAAAGCGATCTCCCAGGTAAAGTAAGGGCAGTAGATGAAATGGGAAGGAGTTGAGAGGCAAGATCTCTCTTGGAAGGAGCTGTGGGGCATGGAAGCTTTCCAAATCAGCTTCCTTCTGCGAGCCACTTATGATGTCCTGCCTTCACCAGTGAACCTTAACCAGAGAAGAGAAGATCTTACGAGCCCCCTTTGTTCATCCTCTGCGAACCTGAAACACCTCTTGGTTGACTGTAAGGTAAGCCTGATGCAAGGCTGGTATACCTGGAGGCACAACCAGGTGCTGAAGTGTCCTGCGGCGTCACTGGAGAACAGGCGGATATCCATCAACTCCCTACCTCCTCCGTTATGCCATCGTGCACAGATAAAGGAGTTTGTGGGAGAAGGGGCAAGTGGGGGGTCAAGGTGAAGACCCCAAACACTGACCAGCTTAGAGGAGCGATTGGAAGCTTTCTGTCGATCTAAATCAAAGGCTCTGCTTCCAGGCTGAAATTGCATCTACCAACTTCAGACCAGACCTTGTGTTCTGGTTCTCTTCACTACGTACTGTGTACATCATAGAGCTCACTGTGCCTTGGGAGAATGCAGTGGTGGAAGCCTATGAATGCAAGAGCCTTAAGTATTCTGAGCTGGCAGTTGACGCAAAGCAAAGTGGCTGGAAACAAAGGTTTGTCCAGTTGAGGCTGGCTGCAGGGGCTTCATAGGGAGATCTGCCATCAAACTGTTTAAGGAACTAGTAATCCGAGGCCAATCCCAACAGCAAACTGTCAAGGCCCTTTCCAGTGCCGCTGAACAAGCGAGTCAATCGTTCTTGATTAAGAGGAGGGAAGCCGTCTGGGTCCCATAACAACAGAGGTGAAAGCAGAGGGGGGCACACCTGGGATACCAGTTGTTGCCGATGAGTCCTCTGGAGGTTTTGTGGGCTAATATCATCTAAAAACCCAAGGAATTACCCCAATAAAGCTGAGGCCTTTTTCCCTCTATACCTTCTCCCCTCCACCCCTGGTACCACCACTCAAAATGCTCTACACTGTTCCCCACTTATCTCAGGCAGGTGCAATAGTAATTGTAACACCTAGTCCTAAAATGCAACTACGGAAAGTTGGGTGAGACATATCAAAGTGCTTGTCCTTTTTTAAATAGACAATAACATTTGTGACCCTGGACCACAAAACCAGTCATGAGGGTCAATTTTTTTTCCGAAATTGAGATTTATACAAAATCTGAAAGCTGAATAAATAAGCTTTCCATTGATGTATGGTTTGTTGGGATAGGACAGGCTGACTGAGATCTGGAATCTGAGGGTTCAAAAAAAATAAATCTAAATATTGAGAGAATCCCCTTTAAATTTGTCCAAATGAAGTTCTTAGTAATGCATAGTACATTTTTTTAAAATTAAGTTTTGATATATTTACGGTAGAAAATTTATAAAATATCTTCATGGAACATGATCTTTAATTAATATCCTAATGATTTTGGCATAAAAGGACAATGGATAATTTTGACCCATACAATGTATTTTTGGCAATTTCTACAAATATACCCGTGCTACTTATGACTGGTTTTGTGCTCCAGGGTCACATTTAGTTCACATCACAGCCTATAAAAACACGACTCCAAACAATATCAGTCATAAGCATTTTTAATCCATTTTACTGGAAAAGAAAGACATTTGTTTTATCAGCTTTTGGAGCTGTACTCACTTTGATCTTTAAGGTAATGGACATAAGGTAATGGAATAAGTACCTTCTTTTTGATTTCATTGACTTCATCAGGTTCACAAATGCAATGGAGGATCAGATCTAGAATATCCTCCACTCTCTTTTCCAGACTTTCACACACTTCGTATCTCTCATTTTTGTCCTATAGATCATGAATGGAAGTGTATCTTTCCATGCTGTAAGCAGAGAAACATCAGGCCAGTATCAGTGTCACGCCTCCAACACTGAAGGAAATGTAACTCACGTCACAATGCTCAAAGTCATTGGTAAGTCAGCACTGATATTTTCTCCTCATTTAGGATGATTATCTGTATTGCTCATGTTAGGGGCATTGCAGTGTTTTGAGAAGTGTTGGGTGGACCATTATAAACCTTATCAGTCTTGCTCATGAATATTAATTAGATGGCATAATGTTTGCCCATTAATCAGAACTAATTTGGTGGAAATCAGGTAAGTGAGTGCAAGCCATATTAGGATTATTGATGCGGATTGCACATGTATTTGATCGACTTGCATGTAACTGATTGGCAGATGTTTCTGTTTTGGTCTTAAAATATGATTATGGCCCAATAAGAGGGGACGGGGGACAATTTTCACCCTAGTTGTAATAGTTTCTAAACCCCTAGCTCAGGTCATTAAATTCTGCATGACAACTATAAGCTTTTCTGATTGAATGGCGCCACCTAGTGGTGCTGTTTCATTACATTACATTTAAGCGCACTTTCTTTTCAAGTGAATGTAGCTCAAACAATACAGTATGATGCCAGTATTGGACAAAATAATGGGTTCAGTTCCCAGGAAATGAACGGGTAAAAAAACCAAAAACAATACAAGTTTGCTAAATGCTTATTTGTATTGAATTTGCATTTGTCATGTACTTCAAATCTTAAAAGTATATTTAAAAAATGTACTTGCAGTTAATAAAATATTAATAAAAGGTCACAAATGTTCAAGTGTACTTACAGAGAGTATACTTGTATGACTATGTTTCTGAACACACTTAAGTACACTTTTAAAAGGTGTACTTTGTAATAATGTCAAATTAAAATTGTACTTTAAAGTACATTTAAATCATTATAAAAGAAAACTTATTTTGATGTATTGACAAACATGATAAAGCACATGTAAATTACTTCATGTATAATTAAAAATGTATTTAAATACATAATTTACAAGTTACAATAGAAATTATTAACATTAAAGTATATTTGAGTGTACCATTGCATGTCAGTACATTCGACAGTTCACTTTAATCTAGAAGTAATTATGAATTCACATAAAGATGCAAGTCCTACATATGTGCATCAAAAAGCACTCCTAAAGTTCAGCTAATTCCTTTAAATATAAATTAAAAATTGAATACATTTCTATTTAATTGTAAATAGCATACAGTTAAGTGTCTGAAAATGAAAATGAAAAAGGGATATTATTTCCATAAAACTTTTATGGACGTTTTCAACTTCTTTTTTACAAGGAGAAGCAAGTGAAACATTTTTTTCTACATATTGCTGCATTATGGAACATTGTGTATTTTTTCTAACAACAGGCCCTCCAGTGATCGTAATTCCTCCAACGGACACTGTTCTCAACATGTCCCAGGATGCCAAGTTGAAGTGCCAGGCTGAGGCTGACCCACCCAACATGACCTATGTGTGGCAAAGACAGGGAGAAGACATTTACCACATTGAGTGAGTTCTCTTCTAAAACTGTGAACTTCCCCCTTATTATTTACAGGTAACGCATAGCTTATGCATTATTCATGTGTTTGTTTCAGGTCTCTGAAGTCTCGTGTTAAGGTCATAGTGGACGGTACACTTCTCATATCGCGTTTGACTCCAGAGGATTCTGGGAATTACACCTGCATGCCCACTAATGGGCTTCCTGACTCCCCCTCTGCTTCGGCCACCCTCACTGTGCAGCGTAAGTGTTTCACAGAATAATGAATGAATGAATTTGGGTTTGCCTGCACTAGTATAAGATTGCCTACACTAGTATAACCCAAGTGTAACTAGGAACTACTAGTTTCAACTACATTTATGTTCAAATTTATGTATACACGAGATGCAAAATCACATCACATCCGGATGATATTGTCGAATTAGAATTTGTATTTTTTAGGCCTCATTTTACATACCATATGTGCAACATTCTGTGCAAAATGAAAATTAAAACTAGCATACACATTTCATTTAATTACATATGTTTATATCAGTGTATGATATAAAAATTCCACATCCCTAAGATTTTTAACCAAATTGAATTTTTAACCGTTGAATGGAACTTCCAAAAATATATAATTTTATCCTAAGCACTTATGTTAATTACTTATTTTATTCATTTCAAATTAAGAAATGAATACCTTTATAGAGCAAGGACACAATAATTTGATCAAAAGTGACAGTAAAGTCATTTACTTTTACAAAAGACTTTTTAAAATAAATGCTGTTATTTTGAACTGTGCATAAAGAAAGAATCCTGAAAAAAGGTTTTAAAAAATATTTGGCAGCAAATCAGCGTATTAATGGAGTAATAATGCTGAAAATTCAGCGTTGCGCCAGAGAAGTAAATTCAATGTTAAAATATATTATAAATAGAAAGTGGTTATTTTAAATTGTAAAAATGTTTCACAATGCTACAGTTTTTGCTGTATTTTTAATCAAATAAATGCAATCTCGGTGAGCAACAGAGGCTTCTTTCGTAGACATTAAATATTTTACCCCAAACATACAAATAATGTATGAACTAATATTTAAAATAATATATATTTAACAGACCCAGCACAGGTGATGAAGATGGCCTCGTTGACCTTCCTCCCCACTGGCATGAGGGGCGTCATTGCGTGCCCCGTCAGAGCTGAACCACCGTTATTACATGTTGACTGGATTAAAGATGACAAACCACTTGATTTAGGCATTGTGAGTAACCATTGCTTTTTTCAGTGTCATACAATAAACCTTTTAAATGTACATTTTATATGTGTGCTAGTGCTAAGTGCTTTTTCTCCTAGCTACTAATGCTTGACATATTGATTTTGATTTGGTGACATCATGCTGTGCTTTACCCTCTCTTGGTGACGTAACCTCACATCTCTCAAAGAGCATTATTTCAAAAATCACTCAGAATAACTGTGAAATTCTTTCAACAGTATCCTGGATGGACACTGACTTCAGAAGGCTCTATCATCATAGCAACAGCTAATGATGACGCTGCAGGTGTATACATGTGTACTGCCTACAATAGATTTGGGACAATGGGCCAGTCTGAGCCCACTACTGTTATACTACAGGTGGGGCTTTACAGAGCGTTGCCATTTTAAATTATTATTTTTTCAAATTATTATTATTTTTAGTTTTCTATGACAAAATAATTATTTATAAAAATAAATATAAAAAAAAATAAAATGTTGTAGACGTATAAAATGTCTACAAATACAATTTTGTTTTACAACAAATATCTGTCATAGATTATTGTTGTGAAAAAAAGTGGTGGAATGGTATGGAAATACTGTAAGATATGGTCAGTGTCAATTTTCAAGCCATAATTTAAGACCCTTAAATGTTGTGTTTTCGTCTTTTAGGATCCTCCATCATTTAAAGTATCACCTCGTAAAGAGTACAGACAGGATTTTGGTAGGATGCTTGTTATTCCATGTCAGATGGACGGTAATCCGGCTCCAAAAGTCAGCTGGAAAAAGGTGAATGCCTTTACACTGTGCTCTTGCACTTCTTTGTTCACTTGTCAGGGTGATTATATTCTACCATATTTTTTTAAGCACATATAAAATAACAGTATTTGCATTAAACAAAGTTTCCTCTTTTCCATTTATTTTATATACATATATATATATATATATATATATATATATATATATATATATATATATATATATATATATATATATATAATATAACTTGTATAGTAATAAGTACATTTGTAATAGTCTGACTTTCTAATTAGTAGAAATACCATGTTAAGTTTATAAAGAATTGTTTAGGTTTAAATACTCCAAAGAGTACTGAAAGGGCATTACTGTACACATTTTATGTTTATTTTTACAAACTAGGGCACAAGTTTAAATTATTTTCCACGATAATCAAGAAACCACAGATGTTGTTGATTTATCTAAGCACATATTTAACCCAGAACATTCCAGTAATGTAGACAGGAGTAATGTTTAGCAGCAATACATTACAACTGTTTATATAAAACCATGCTGATTAACATTAGAAAAAAGAGAGTTTTCATTTTCTCCAAGTATTATAATGCTGGAATTCAAGTTTTTAATTAAAACTGGTGTTTAATCTCATTATATGCTACATTTTGGCACTGCTCCTTTTAGGTTGGCATAGCCTCTCGCTCACTGTTCACTCTAGCAGCGAATGGCTCCCTCATTCTGCATCCTCTCAGTAAAGACCACCAGGGGGAATGGGAGTGCAGTTGCACCAACCGAGTGGCCACTGGATCCGTCAGAACAACAGTCCTTGTACTCGGTAAGACCTTAAGCATCTAGATCAATACTACCGCACTTGGGCAATGTGATGTTTGCTGTAACAGTAAGCACAGACATCATCTTGGGCTTGGATTTCAGCTAAATAAAACCCCTAAACGGGCTAAAGTTAATCTTGTATTGTGGCCCCTGAGCTTTTCAAAGTTGAGTAGTCCTCATCTAGATTGAACTTGCAACTTGCTGTCACACCTCATGTATCACACTTCGTATGTCACACATATACTGTTTCCTTCTGATTCACAGGTACAAGTCCACATGCAGTGTCATCTGTATCTGTGATCCCAGGAATTAACCAGGCAAATATCTCCTGGGTGGCTGGCTTTGATGGAGGATATGCCCAGAAATTCACTGTCTGGTTGGTGTCTTGTCTTGTTAGAGTTTATCTCTGTAAATCTTGAGAATCTATTTTGAAATGGTAGTATGTCAGATTATGTTTTTTTGTAATTCTATCTATTATTCACTAATTCTATTCTATTTACTATTCTATCCAGAGCAGTATTTGTGATAAATTTACTCTAAATGCAAATACAATGTAGAATCTCAAAGCTGCGTGCACAATACAAATCTCAAAAAGTTGCACAAATCTCACAAAAATGATGTAGCATTTTGTCGTGCTACATTACTATCTATTGGCAAAAATGTCACTTTAAAATTTTTTAGCTCATTTCACTCTACTGAAAAAGGTTAGTAGTTAGCTTTTCACTGGATGGTTTATGCCTGTCTTCATACATCTATTTTATTTATTTTTTCATAACTTTTGCAAACATTCTTTTTCCAGGTATAAGCAGCTGTCAGGAGAAAGGAAAGAGGAAAAGCAAGAGTGGTTGTCTTTCTCAGACCTCTTCACTGAGAACAGTCTGTTGGTCACCAATCTTCTTCCTGCCACTGAGTACCAGTTCAGTGTCGTAGCCCAAAATAAAATTGGCACTGGGCCCTTCAGTGAGATTACCACCATCACAACTCTGGGTAAACAAGAAACTTTCAAGACCCTCTGAAGTTGCTTTACGAGTCTAGTTTTCATGACCATGAACCATTATTCTTTACATTCTGTTGCTATTAGTTGGCATATGATATTAAGGGGATGGCATTTTATTGAACAAAATATTGTACATAGAAAGAAGAGAATTCCTGTACATTTAAATTTGAATATCTTATAATTTTCATTAATTTGAATTAATTTTGTCATTTTCTAGGATTATACTAGCATAGTCATTTTCTAGGATTATACTAGCATGGTCTAAAACCACCAAACTCCAATTTTGATTTCATTGGGTCTTTAAAAGCACTTAGCTGTGTGTTGGCTACCTCATGCAGACCCAAATTAATGTTAAACCATCTGTGTTTATGCTGCACACTGTGGATAATTTCAGTCTCTCTTATTTAATATTTTATTTTACAGACGCACTTCCTGTTGTGGCCAAGCTAGTACCACCTACAAATCTCTCAATCAATAAGAGTTCAGAGGGAATTCTGCTGTGGTGGTCATTTCCAAAGGCCCGTTCTCCACCCATTGACAGTTTTGTCGTACAGTCACGCCTTGAAGGAGGGGAATGGATTAATCTGAAAGAGAACATTAGTCCAGTTGAAAGTCAAATCTTTCTTCCAGGGTTATGTAAGGTAAATGTTCTTGAAGACATGATCTGAAATTTTCATGAATCAGTCAGCTTGTCATTTTTGATAAATGCAACCCTTTCTTCCTTTTCTTTCATTTTTATTGTTATTTTTCTCACGATGTATCACTCTCTGAAGGACTGTAAGTATGAACTGAGACTTCTCTCTCGGCATGGAGATCAGCTGAGCACGCCCAGTCCATCAATCAATGTCTCCACCATCGGTTAGTGCTTCACACATTCCCTGTTCTAATCACCTGCCTGAAATATTTCCTTCAGAAATTGTTAGAATTTATTACTCTAAGCTATATAAGAAAATATATACGTCTTTTAACTTACCTAACCATTAAACCTTTCGTTTGGCTCTGCAGGAATTAATATGCACCCAGCCAGTTCCCGCCTCCTAGACTTTCCTGACCAGCTAATGGCTGGTGTTATGGGTGGAGTAGGACTCCTTTGTCTTACTCTTATCCTGACCCTGGCAATTGTCTGTTTCATTTTTCACAAAAGGAACCGAAGGCACAGGCAAAATATCAAGGGTAAAGAAACGACACTTTGAACTGTTTTAACAGTATCAATGTATCCACCTTAGAAAATCTTCTCACTCCTTTATCTCATATTGTTATTCTTCATGCATGATCATTTATCCTGTCACTCATTCCATTGTAAAATCGGTTCCCTCCATTCAGATCTCCCTCCTGCAATAAATAAGAACCCTTCTGAAAAGTAAGTTCACCACCCTCACCTCATGAAACCTTTGTTCATTGTCCAAAATTTTGCCATTCATTGCAACTATTTTGGAATGTACTAAATTCTTATCCTTGACCTTAGCAGCCCTGACAACACCCTAAACCAAAGGCTCCTACCAGCTCGTCCACTCTCCTACACTTCCTCTTCTTCCAATCACTCCTCCCTTGAAAAGTCTAGTCACAGTGATATTCATGCTCAGCAGCAACATCTCCTGCCTCAAGCTAACCCTCCATCCCACCATTCCCTCCCTGAGAGCCATCTCCAATGGGCATCACTTGCCCCTGTGTCTTCTGTGGAGTTCATCCACCCTGATGGACGCTTTATTGTTGATCCTTGTGAAGACACCACTATTGTCAGTTCTCAGATCAAAAGAAACCTAAGTCAAAACTCCCATCAGTCATCAGATGGGAACAGGAATTTCAGAATCCAGAAATCCCAGTCTTTGAGATCCTACAGGGATGAAAGAAAAAAGCCACCCTTTGTCCTTTCAGTGGATCTTCCACCTTTCGGATCAGATATCCCTTCTTCCAGCAGAACACGAGCTATGGCTAAGCACCTCTCGTTGAACGGCCATTACATGCCCATTCAGGAGCAAGAGTTCTTGGATGGGCCAGACCAGACAAGTCTCTTGTCAGTTAGCAGTGGCTCTTTTCTCTATCCCCATTCAGAAAGTACTCTGGGTCGACAATCCCTGAAACAAGGTACCAAACACTCTACAGCCAGTACCCTGGTTTTTCAGATGGAGCACGAGAGGGAACAAGGAAACCTAAGTCGCTGTTTAACTTTAGCTCATGAGAGAGAGGAGCTTGAAAGGGAACTGTGCAAGTACACTGTTGATCAAACTCCATATAGTCATGAACAGACAGATGATAAGTATGGACAAAACTGGAAAATTCGAGAAACCTCAACACCTCAGGGTAACTACCAAGCCATCAGACAAAGCCTTTTATATGAAGATGCCAGCATGTTGAAGGGAAGAGCTGCCTCTTGCATTCCGTGGGAAGAAAGACACAGGATTTCTTCAGCAAGCTTGGTGCCCCTACATACCTCTCATGGAAAGGATACCAAGTGTAGGCAGAATCAACAAGGCTACTATTCTATCCAGAGATCCAACTACCAAAGGTCTCGTAGTCTAGACAGAGGGGAACACCAAAAATCACAAACATGGGACCGAAGACGAAGCAGAACTCCTGTTGAGTCAAGTCTTGGTTGTGTAATGGATGAACCTTTAATCTACAAATTGGAGAAGACCCAAACTGATGTAGGGCATAGAGGCCAGAGGACCTCAAGCAGAAGTCAACATTATTTTGGCCCATGTATGTATTCATCCTCAGATGATCAGCAGAGGCGTACCATAGAAAGAAGCACTAGACATACAAATCCAACTAGTGTTTATTCAGAGATGAGTGTAGATGGACCTGATCTTGAGAGCCAGTCTCCATATTCAACGTCTATGCTGGGCACCGATCACAGTTATGAGACTCTAGATTATGACAGACCCAAATTATCAGATCTTGAAAATGACAGATCAGTAGAGTCAGGAAATACGACTTTAAGAAAGCAGGAGAAGTTGAACAATTGGTCAAGCAAAACTGTATCTCAAATTAATGTCTCTGGAACAATGCCTCGGAAGACAAAGAGTCTGGGGTCAAACAATTGGAATCAGTACAAGAGCACCCAAAGTTTAGATTCAAAATTATACAAGGACCATTTTTTGACCCCTGACGCCTGGATAGACTCGCTGACACTTGGTCGAGATTCTACAATGTCCCCCTTTGCGTGTAGACCCAACTCTGTGGCAGATAAGCCTAAACGTAGTCCCAGTTTGCAAACAGATTCATCTGTGCCTTTAGAAAGTCAAACACAATACCATCATCAGGCCTCTAAAACCTATGATGGCTCAAAATCCCGCAAAAACCTGGTGTTGGGACATAGAACTCATACTGCCTTATCAACAGGGGGTTCTAGCTTGCCTCGGCCTTATTGCCCCTCTCTGCCAGCCTTGCCATATGGAAGACGGAGCCAAAGCCAAGAGGGGGAGAGAGAGGAGGAAGACGAAGATGGGCAGGAGGTGGATGTGGAAATTAACAGATACAGGAAGAGTTCAGAGACAGAGGGAAGTTACCGAAGTTATGCAAGCCAAAGCAGTGGCAGAGGCAGTATGGATGCCCCTAACAGCAGGCAGTTCTCTCTCAGCCCCCCTCTCACCAGCTCTCCAGAGACAACAGAGGACAGTGACAGAGACGAGGCAGTTCTACAGGAGCCTGAACGGCATGAAAGGTACAACTGGCTTTTCTTTGTCTTACTCCATATATTTATCTTAAAGGGGTCATGAACTGAGAAATCAAATGTACCTTGATCTTTTGGCATAGACAGTAACAGGTCAATGTACTATAAAAACATCCTGTAAGTTTCAAAACTAAAAACTTTCTTATTCTTTAAAAGCAGCTTTTATTGAAACCAAGCTCAGAAAACGACTCGTTTTGGAATGTGCCACTTTATGACGTAATAGTGTGTCTAAGCACTGCCTCCACAGGAGAAGATCAACGCCTACTTCTACAGCACTGCCTCTTTAGCCCCGCCCACTGATACACGCTTAGTAGTGGGAGAGGAAATACTAGAGAGACACAAGCACATAATAACGACATCAACAGAACCATACAGATGACATTACAAGATTACAAGACACTGTGTATTGTAAGTTGTGAAAAATAGTCTCTGAATTGCCTTCCTTGTGGTCCTATAGCTTATCTAGATCGGACACGAGCGCTGTTGTGTCATGTCGCGAATCCATTTCTCTTTCAGGTCAGAAGCGGAGCGAATGCTTGTATGTCAGAAATAGAGCGGGACATCAGTTTACTGTCGGGGATTTGTTGTGTCAATCCATGCCGCATCCAGTGTAGACAGAATCACGATTATAATAGGTTCTGTTGTCTGTAATCGAGTTGCGCCGTTCGCGTCTGGCGTAAACAAGGTGTAAAATTAGCAAAGAGCTCCAGATGGCGTCAGTGAAACATTCATTTTTAAACAAGACAGTATGATGCAGGCTTTTCAGAGAGACTGAAAGTAAACAATGATGCGGCACTGAGTCTGACTAGAGTGGATCCAACAGTAATGTTGCAATGCATAAGTGTGAGTAAACGTGCTTTTACCACTATTGCATTGTCTGTTCCAGACCGTTTGATATATACTGAGTAATTATAAGTTTTTAACCCAAATGACCTATGTTATTTTCAGAGTACGTCACAGCAGCGTCCATCTGTTATTTTAATAAGCGAAACTGTTAGCCAATCATAGCAGTGGGCGTTCACTTGCGAGTCTTGAATGCGCCCCGCCTATAAAAACAGACCGTTCTGCAGAGAGGCTCAAAAACAGGATAGAAAATCATATTACTTCTAAATAGTTTTTAAATTTTTTTTAATGTAAAATCACGCTAACATCATAAGTGAACCTCAGAGAACATTATAAAATAATACAAAAATGCTGTTCATGTCCCCTTTAAGCTGTTTTTAATGACTTAAATTGATTCTTATGATTAATTATCTTACAAAAAGTACTATGGGTACTATCAGTATCTGCATTGATAATACCATGTTTTTTGAACACAAGACCATGGTAATGCCATGTGTTTTTTGACATTTACATTTAATACCACAATTTGTGGATGTGGTACCATGATAATACCATGTTTGGCAGTTGCAAGGTGTGTTGGAGCAGGGTTGGAACTGAAGTCTGCAGGACGGCAGCTTTCCAGGAGCAGGGTTGGATATCCCTGATTTAAGGTTATCCACATTAGACGTAACGATACCTCACATTCCTTTATCTTCTGACTTTACATCTAGAAGAGGCTCTGTGGATGAGAGTTATGAGTGGGACTCTGCTTATGTCCCAATGCATCCTGTGGACCCCAAAGTGTCAATGAGCAAGGCAGGTCTTCAGAGTCAATTGAAGAAGATCAGCACTACAAAAGATTATGGCAGGCCAGATTTAAGCCTGAAACAAAAAGGTAAGAGAAATGCTTGCTCTGTTTATTGTAACTCAGCGAAAATGACTTACTGTTGTGAAAATGTATCTTCAGGGATACCAGGAAAGCTGTTCCTTCACTGTTGTATGCTGGTTTATTGTTATCATGTCATCTGTTTCAATTTTACCAGTGCCTAAATGCCAAAAAGTTAACTGTGGTCAGTCGATCTGTCTTGTTTAGAGTTATCCTTTGGTCCATTTTGACAGCTTTCATTGAAAATTCAAGAAATTTCTCAGTAATTCAGTTTAGGTTGCCTAGCCCTCCTGTTGTGTTTGTGACTGTGAGAGTGAAATTATGAAGACTAGTTCAAAGAGTCTGAACTGTAATGTATTCAAGGCATTTTTCTCTTTCTGGTTTCATTCATCTCCATTGTCTTTTTGACCCAAGGTCTTTACCCTCCGGCTGGTTGGAAGGAATCCGTTCCACTTTTTGAACTTCCTAGTATTCTTCCTCCTCACTGCGAGCAGGAATCACTTCTTGCCCAGGAGATTCGGAAGAGCTTCACGTTACTCCCAGACACCGAATCCGACACTGTGCTTTTTTGATTAAGGACAGTAAGTACACCATTCATGCTGATTAGCCTGCACTGTTTTCATTGTAGCTCATATACTCTTAAGAAGTCGGAAATTGTGTTGGAACACTTAAGAGGATTAGATTTATTAGTCAAAACTGCACCAAATGTTAGCATGTTCTCAATTCTAGATTGGACACAGTATGGTTCCCATCAGCACACATCTGAATGGTCAGGATGAGAAGGGACACTGGGTGACACAATTAATTGGACCTCTGTGGACCACTCAAGAACACACACTCCTCTGCCCAACTAATGGAAATTATATTACCTGATGGATGGGCCAAAGCACAGTGAAGAGAACTGTCATTTAAAGAGCTTACATTATGTGCTGGAGATGCAAATCAAAAAGGGAATACATAATACAGGACTTTGCTCTCTGCACCCTGCTGTTGCTGATGAAACTGAATTTAAAATAAAAATGTTAAAGCTGTCTCAATGTTGATTTTTGGCTTTTGATGAGGCTTTAGATTGCTCTGTAATTCCTATTTTGACAGTAAGTGCACATTATAATTTAGAAACCTCATCAAAGCTCTTTTATGCTTGGTTACAGTAATATTTTATTATGTGAAACAGGATGTTGAAAAAAAGTATAATTTGTAGCTATACCTTCAAGTTGTCAAGTGAATTGGAGTTGCATTTAAAATCCTCTATAAATCTTGTCAAACATTTCACTGAAAATTTGTGATTGAAGTACTGCTTTGGCAGCAACTTGACAACTCTTGACAATCATTGGTCCTCCCTACTCACTCATACCTACCTCATACATGCTACAATCCCAATGACACCATTCATGTAAATTTCACACTGTCATTCACGTGAAGAAAAACCACTGCATAATGATCAGTATGCAGTGCATCATCTAGTCTTGACAGACTTACAATAGACAAGATACAAACCTCCAGTAGAATGTTTTGTATTGAAGTTTCCTATTTTTATTTTTATTTATTTTTTCATTTTTTCTGATGGTGTGTGGGCTTTTTGTTTTAGAGTTTGTAATGTTGCGGAGCGATTCTCATCCGAAGGAGCTGATTTTTTTTTGTTTTAATGAGCCATAGTGTCTGACGATGATGATTGAGCCATTTAATGAGAAAAGAAAACGTGTAAAATTGGATGATTATTTGCATCAGTGTCCTTTTTCAGGAAGAATCTAATAAACAGATACTCTTTCAGAGTGCAACTGGAAGGAAATGAATAACATCACTGCAGGTCATGAGAGTTAATTGCGTATCACAGCTCCCTGTGGTCTGGCCATCTGCTGAGCCTGACAATACAGAGTTATGTGAACTAACAAGGCTTAACTGTTTACAATTAAACCAAACATTTTACAGTTCAAATGATTTTCTTTTAATAATTAAAACAAACAAACCATTTTTAAAAGCAATTAAAATTAAAATATATGGATGTTTTATTGGTTCAGAAAGCTAAAAACACTATAATTGCACTGTGACAATTTCCACTATTCTTTATTTTTTGCCAGTATGAAATGTGTTTCTTTATCTACTGCCTACCACAAATTCACAGAATGTAGAATCTTTGCAAATATGTGTATATGTAATTGTTATATTTTAGCTTTTTAATCAAAGCCTATTCACACAAGACTGTACAAATAAATTCCCTTTTCCTAGTATGAATTGTTCCAGTTGTTTGCAACCCAATTTTTGTTTTGGAAACAGTTTGTACTTACATTTTTGTTACTTTATCAAATTATGAGTTTTAAGTCATGTACAGTGGGTATAGAAAAGAATCACTCCCCTTTAAAATAATCATATTTTGTTGCTCTGCTTGAAATGAAGACGGACACAGTTTTTGTTTTATCCAGCTGCATTTACTCAGTGCAACTTATAACATCCAAGTGAAAGCTAGAACACCAAAATGTCAGAAAAAAATAAAACAGAAAGCATGAAAAGAGCTTTCCTGGAGCATTTCAGTCCTTGGTAGTGCAACTGAAGCAAACAATCAACTATGAGTGGCAAGACACTGTCAAAAGATCTCCGGGATAAAGATGTGGACAGGCACAAGTCAGGAGATGGATACATAAAAATGTCAAATGCTTTATCAATGCCTAGAAGCATAGTGAAGTCTATTATTAAGAAGTGGAAGGTATTTGGTACAACACACAGACCCTCCCTGGATCAGGATGTTGCTCCAAACTGGATGAAAGAGCCCGGAGGAAACTGGTCAGAGAGGCGACCAAGAGGCTACTGCAACTTTGAAGCAGTTGCAGGAATTGATGACAAAGAGTGGTTATTGTGTGCATGTGACAACAATATCACAAATTCTGGCTTGTATGGGAGGGATGCAAGAAAAAAGCCACTCCTCAAGAAAGGCCGCATGCAGTCACGGCTGTATCACAGCGCACCTTGAAGAAGTGTAGGGGTGTACTCACTTTTGTGGCCAGCGGTTTAGACATTAATGGCTGTGTGTTGAGTTATTTTGAGGGGACAGCAAATTTACACTGTTATACAAGCTGTACACTCAATACTTTACATTGTAGCAAAGTGTCATTTCTTCAGTGTTGTCACGTGAAAAGATATAATAAAATATTTACAAAAATGTGTACTCACTTCTGTGAGATACTTGTAAGTTGCACTGAGTAAATGCATCTGGATGAAACAAAAACTGTGTCCGTCTTCATTTCAGGCTGCAAAGCAACAAAATGTGACTATTTTAAAGGGGTTGATTCTTTTCTAATCCCACTGTATGTGGATTTATACATTGATGAAAGACAACAAAACATTGACTTTTGTTGGTGTGTAAACACTACAAAGCCAAAAGAGAGTCAAGTTCCTCTATATCCACTAGGATGTGCTGCGCTTTCACAAATAGTCTTTTTTCTTAACTAAATAATCTTGAAAGCAGTGCAAGCATTCTCTAAACATTTAAGTTTTATTATATAAATACTTTCTAAAATATAAGATATACTATAAGGAAATTCTGACATTTTCCAAAGGAATCAATAAGGTTTACTGTCACTTTCTGAATTTCATCTAGATGCTTTGAGCTGCGGAAGCAAAGTCCATTACTTTCTTTTTCTTCTTTCTTATTCCCCCCTCCTGTTGAGCCGTAAGATATGCACCTTTTTCCATTTGTGAACTCTCTTAGTGGACTGAAATCCTGACAGGTTACAGGTGGACACATTAGCAAGTGTTCTGGACATAAGGAGCACAGCCTCCATCATTATTTAAAGCTTCCAGCGATGCCACATGCTGCATTAATCACAGCTGAGGTGAAGGTAGAGATGTGTCAAAAAGTGCACATACTGCATTTCCCTTTTGTAAGTTTCCACTTTTTCTAGTCCTCTTTTTTCCTAAATTCAGTGTAATGTGGCAGTCTTAATTAGTATTCATAGGTTGTAATTATGTAACATTAATAATTAACCGTACACAAAATTACTAAAAACCCCTCCTTCAAACGTGCACCAGAAACACCGTCTAGAGTCCAGCTCAACATTAAACAATATGGCATGAAAATAATATTAATATTATAATTTGAAGAATATTTCATATTAAAAATGTAGGAAAAACTGTGGTCTCAGGTCTTTACATCATGCACAGTTTAGCATTATGTGATTCCTAAAAAAAAAAAAAGAAAAGAAAAAGCAATACCTTCATCTCAAAAAACATTTTGCATCATCTTCCATAACATCACAAAATTAGATGAGCTCAATGGCAATTTTTAGTAAATTGTTTTTCACAAATTGGATTTGTGCAAAGGATTGTGGGTGACTGGAGGACATTAGGATACACTTGATGCAGACGACTTGAAATATAGCAGACTTGCCACTCATTTTAATAATTTTTATGGAGCTTTTGGTTCCTTTTTGAAAGATGAAAGCTTCAATTCTCATTCATTGCTGTCCCATGGAAAGGAGAATAAAACAAAATCATCTTAAACAATTCTTGTTTTGTTGTCCTGGAGAAAAAAAGAAAGCCATTATGTTTGGAACAATATAATGTGAGTAAATAATAATAGAGTTTTCATTTTGGGCTGAACTATTTCTTTAAAATGAAAATGCTGCATTGTGTGTGCGTTTCAGAGATCACCTCTTCAAATGAGTTCAGTGAGACTCCTTTTGTATAATTTCATGAACTTTTATTTGAGTTTAACCTTTTGCAGTCATATTGACCTAAATGTGATATGTCAGTAAAGTGGCCATTTGCCTTTTCGTCTCTGTGCCCTAAAACTGATTACGATTTTCCAGTTGCATTGTGACACATCATTCATAGGCTGACCAGGAGTGGCTCTCAAATGGGCCTTTTGTTTGCATCAAGAAAAAAGAAAAAAGAGCGTATGCATTTAAGGTATTTAGGAAGTTGTTTCTTTCCCTCTGTGGCCGTGCACACATTGATCTAGTGGTGACTTTGCATTGAGTCATATCCAAAAAAGTCCTATATGCAGCCAGATTTTGACCAGAGGCATCAAGTTTGGTCCACTTTGCAGCTTCTTCCCAGCTAACAGTGAAGGTTTTCAGAACTTTGGTTGATGTTCTGGAAAGATTCTCTCCAAGTTATGAACAAACATTCGAAGTTATCTGGGGCCTCGTTTATAAAATGTTACATAGAAACCGTCCTAGATTCGATATAAGATAATTTCTCAAATGTATGTGATTCAGACAGATCAAGCAGCCCCGCCCCTTTTTAAAAAAGCCAATAGCGTTCGTTTATATCACAGCTTGGCCTAGAGCCGTTCAGAGCCGTTGAGCTCCATAAAGCCGCATTTTATAGGTTATGCCAGCCACAATCTCATCCATATTGCTATAAAATATAGCATTCTGTGTAGAATTCAAATAGCTCCGATACATTTTGTGGTCTGCGCCGACTCGCGCATGTGATCCGCTCGGTGCTATCGTGTCTCTGGACCGGAGCAGAGTGTGTGTGCGGTGCGGTGGTTAGCGTGACAGCGCGAAACCAGACTTATTTTTTTTCCTCAATGGAAAGCATATTTACACCGTTTGAATCGTTCCCTGTCCCCTATATAGTGCACTACGTGCCATTCACTGTACAGAAAATTCGAATTCTGTGGACAAGTGACCGATTTCAGCGTCTATTTTATAGTGTAGGGGGCGGGTGCTTTGGATTCTAGAGAGCATTTGATTGGACAGAAAGTTTGATGAGAAGCTGAAGTACGATGTGACGTCAAAAAAATCGTTGAGCCGTTTTGGCGGAAGTGACAAACTGCCAGCTTTGAATGCGTATATCTTCTAAATGCGAATTTTGTCACTGTTTTGGAGCACACTGCCTTATAGATAACCTTAAGACGAACATATTGATACTAACACCCAACAAACTTTATGATTTCATGGGGACTTTAAGAGATTTAAGCCAGTCTTGCTTGTGGATGAAAAATGTTGCCCATAATATAAAGAAATTAACAACATTTCAAAGAGATAACGATTTTGGGTTTTCATGATAAAAACAATATCTTTAAGGATAACACTGTGGGTCATATTAGTAGGATTTAAAATATAAAACTTAAAGCAACCCAAAATGTATTGGTTATACAACAATCACAAAATAAAAGGGCAGATGTTTCATCAACAGGACCACAAAATGAGCAAATTTCATCAACATCAATGTATTTACAGATAGATGAATTAAACCTGTCACTCATATCTTTTTAAGATTATATCATTATGCTAGTGAATATCTAGCGTACTTGCCTCAAACTTACATTCCAACTCAATCCATCCCATTGATCTTGACATACCTCCTGACTTCATATGCAAAGAAACCAAATAGGAACACAAGCTTGTATGTCTTTTAATATGATGTCTCCAGACAGGTCGTTTGCTTGATTTAGACAGCTAAGTATGATTATGTCAATCATTCTTAAAGCTGTCAGGCCAGTACTTACATGTAAGCACCATGTACAGGCAGATTTTATATTCCAGCCATCAAAAAGCAACATGTATTGAGCTCAGACCTTCGTGAAACATTTTGATAGAAAAAAAACGAGTGTCATTTTCTTGCATAAAATTCCTTTGTGAACGTGTTTGCCGAGATGTCGTTCTGTTCACCATATGGCTCGTTGTAATAATTTTTTCTGAGCAGCCTTGGGTCCTTTCTAAATCAGCTTGAGTCAAGTATGCATATGGTATAGTGCAGAATTGCCTCTACAAGTAACTCTTCATGGTGAGTATAAGTAAAATTTTCAGAAATGCATAGGCAAAAACACGAATATCTAAAGGCATGATTACCTTGCATACTTATTTCAAGACAGCGAAGAACTTTGCAGTGTGACACTATTGCAACTCTCTGGTCAAGAGCCAGACTTATGGAAGTCTGTGAAAGTGCCTCTATAAATCCAAATATAGCTACTTGCATGTCAATATTCTCCTTCCCAGGTTTTGAAGAGCTAAAGCTGGAAAAGATTGGCTTCCAGTATGGGGCTTCCGGGTCTTGGTGTCCTGTGGTTTGGCTGATTAAATAGGACTGGAGAATGACAGTCCGTCTGTTTCTGTTGATAGCAAACCTCATTCAGTGACTATTCAATTCACGGACATACAGAAACTGCATCATGTGTACATCTACCAGATCCAGAGCCTCCTCTGATAACTTATTGAGATCTTGACTGCCCGCAAAGGGTTTGAAGAATGAATTAGTACTGAATATAAATAAATAGAAACGTGTACTTTTTTTTAGAGAGCCCAGTCTGTGAGTATATTGCTGGAGCAAGGTCAGTTGCTCTGGTGCAATGAATTTGCAGTAAGCAATGATTTAAAAACATTATTTTTTCGGTATATTAAATTGCAGCAAGAGAAGAGGCCATAATATTTAAATCCTATTCAATGTGTCTCATGTTGACCTTAATTTTTGGTAACAATCATAATCTTGAAGAGTGAGAACAGGTGCATACTGAGATAAGCCTAGAAAATGAGAATATTCGTATAACAGAGATAAATTAAGTGTAGTGTGACAAAAAATTATACTGATTTGGAACTGAGAAATTATGAATTTATGAAGTCAGTTTGTGTTATTTGAACACTCTTCTTCAATCCTAAAGTACATTTTATTATTAGCGGTTTCAACACGTTTTACCAAATAAAAAGGACAGCACTTTTAGAGTTGCATTCCCTAATCTGATGTGAGCATATGTATTGGGACAGTTAAATATAAAGCAAATGTAAAAGTTTGAAAGCTAATATTTAGTTGCGAATCCCTTGCATGCAAGCACAGCAGTGAGTCTGCCACCCACATACATCACTAGACTCTTGGTTTCATCAATTGAAATGCTTTGCCCAGCCTTTACAGCCATTTTTAACTGTTGCTTGGTTTGGGGAGTTTCTGCCTTTAGTCTCCTCTTTAGCTGGTGCAATTCATGTTCAATAGGATTTAAATCTGGAGACTGCCTTGGGCAATCTATGAACTTCCATTTCTTTGCCCGGATGAACTCTTTGACTGAGCTAGCAGGGTGTTTTGGGTCATTGTCCTGTTGCAATATGAAGCACTTTCTGATGAGTCTTGTGGCATTTTCTTGAACATTGGTAGCCAAGATGTTTTTGTACACTTCTGCATTCATTCTGCTATCACCATTGTACGTTAAGTCATCAATAAAGTTGAAAGAGCCTGTCCTTGAGGCAGCCATGCATGCCCACGCCATGACACCACCTCCACCATGCTTCACAGAAAAAGTTGTATGCTTACGAGTACCTTTTTTCTCTCTCCACACTTTTGCTTTCCCATCACTTAGATAAATAGATAATCTTTGTCTCATCTGTCCACGAAACTCTGTTCCAAAACTCTACTGGCTCTCCTTTGTGCTTTTTTTCCAAACTCTAATCTTGCCTTTCTATGTTTGCTGCTGATCAGAGGTTTGCATCTTGCTCTGTAGCCTCTGTAATTCTGCTGTCGAAGTCTTCTGCGGAAAGTAGATTGTCAGACCATCACTCCAGCTTTCTGAAGGTTGTTGGCGATTTTACAGACACTTATTTTAGGGTTCTTTTTCACAACTTTTATGATTTGTCTGTCATCAATGGCTGTTGTTTTTCTCAGCCGACCAGGTCATTGTTGGTTGCTGTAGCTGTACCTTCTTTGTCAGGACATTCCAAACTGTTGATTTCTCCATGCCCATTGTTTTTGACATAGCTCTAAATGAGTTCCTCTTTTCTTTTAGCATCCAAATTGCTTGCTTTTCTCTCAAAGTCAGCTCCCTCGGCTTCATCCTTGTTTGTGTGTGTCGTCATCAAATGCAAGACTCAGAATGCAGAGGCAATGACTATAACTGATACAGCACATTCCCTGCTTCTAATATCTGAAGAATTAATGCAACAGGACACAGCTGATCACTTAGAAAGACCTGTGAGTCAACTGTCCCAATACTTATGCTCACATCAGATAGGGGATGAAACTCTAAAAGTGCTGATCTTCTTAGTTGGTAAAACATGAATGTGTTGAATCACCCAATAACAAAATGTGACATTCTGTAGTTTTGTCTCATATTCATCTTTTAATCATATTTGCATTCTTGACTACACAGCAGACAAAGCAATTTTGTCTTTACTTGTTCCAATATTTATGGAGGGCACTGTATAAGTAAATTAAATTTCACAGACTAAGTATAGTGTAATAAAATGTACAAAATTCAGGCTGCAAAACTATAAATGATCTTTGTTATAAATGATTATCTTTGTTATTATTGACAGACATACACAGCTTGTGTTATATCAACTCTCTTGAAAGAAAATCTTTTTCCAGTTCTGTAAAGTATTTCACACATGATGATGATAATAATAATAATGATTTTGCATACTGATTATATAAACAAAAATGGCCTGAAATGGTAGACAGGTGTCTGAATGGAAATGAAGGTGGATATTTGTTTATTCTGATGACCTGAGCTTAATTCCCAAAGGGTCTGTAAAATCATTGCTTAATTGGTGCAGTAAAATAAACTGCTTGCTTTATTTCCAGCACATTCTCACTACTCACCTTCCCAAAAAGTTTTACTTTTAGGAGAACTGCAGATGTTTTTTTGACTATGCAACTAAATGAACTATTACTATTGAACTATTCATAGTGCTACTTTGAAGGATTTGTGGAATGAACTTTCCAAAAACTGTAGCTGATTTTTGTACTTTTTTTGGGGGGGATGTACCTCAGTTTTTTAGTGAATATTGACAAAATATTCCATAAATAATGCTGAGGTGCATAAGCTCAGATATTATGACCAATCAGTTCCAAAAAGAAATATAAAACCCGTGTTAATTGAACGAAAACAAGTTGACAACAACATCCAAGTTTTTGTGATAATATAGCATGAGAGTTTTACCGGTAAGCAATATTAATAATTTCATCTGATAAAAAGTAAGTTGACACCTTATGCTTCAACTTCCTTCATGGACAGACATGCTGTAAAAATAAACCATTCAGCCCCTCCTCTTTATGTCTAGGTCCCCATAGTAACGTGAGAATTAAAAATACAGACGATTTGAATACATTACTAGGCCTACTAATAAGTCGCCTGCACTCCTACACAAGTCTCAGCCTGTCTCTGAACAATGAGATCTCATTATCGCTGTTGTTTTCTCAGTCTGTTGACATGCCAGTGCTGTCTGTGATTTCCTCCACCACACGTCAGATCTACTGGTACACACGAGGATGGCGATTGCGTAACGGCGCAGTCCGTTCTGTCACCTCCATTCTTCTCCCATCATTCCCCACGGAGCCACAGGGGACTGGCACACATGCCAACCAAAAAAGTAAGCGACAGTACTATCCTGTGGGTATACTGTCCTCTCCCGTCTCTCTCTATTTTGGTCCCACTGTTGGATGGCTTCAGAGAGAGAGACCCTGTCGTCTTTTGACTGAGATCTCAATGCAAAGGCTCATTTTTAGCCGTCGCAGTGCATGCGCTGTGATTGATTTCATTGCGAGTGACCTCGTCCCTGGAGTAATACACGTTCATTACAGATGTGCACGTGCGTGCTCACTTGTGCACTATGTTCAACTACTTTATGCATACAACATACGGAAATGGATTACAAATGAGAGAGAGTGTTTTATATATGTCCTATCTTCTTAATACATATCATTTACATGCAATAAAAATGCACTGCATAGGAAGTTTTATTTTCTAAACCGTACACAGTTTTTAGGATTGACAATTAGATTATAGTCTTCTATTTATGTCAATTAAAACTGCTTTGCGTCCCATAAGGCAAAAATATATTTTGTTTTTGGCCAAAATCTATTTTAAATATATGCTAAATATATGTTGTAAACAGAGAAGCTCAATGAAATATATTTTTGAAATTGAAAATGTATTCAGTTTTAACCATAATATACCAAAATATATTTCTAAATGTATTTCAGAGGCTAAATATCAAAACTGAAATCAAAATTGATTTATAAAGATTTAATAGGCTGATGTTTATACATATGTATTTATATAGAGAGAGAGAGAAACACTATTTATTTATTTAGGTCTATTCATTTTTTTTTTTTTTTTTTGGAACATTGTAAAGTATGTTCCTTTCTGATTTTTATTCAGATTATATGTTACAGTATATGTTCACATGTGTTATAGACAACATTATTTAAATATAAGGAGGGCAAAATATTTTTTAAACAATGATATGATACGCTGTTTCTGTGAGTTACTGAAATCAAACTCAACACAACATGTAACACAAACAAAACACTTGCGCTGAGTGATTTCTCGCATTGTAGGCATGTAAATGTGAAAAAGGACTAGTTGTCCACGGGCATACTGAAACTCTAAACCCGAAAATGTCACCTCGGTTTCTTATAAAGTGCGGGTTTTGCTTCCATTAAAAACCAAACGTGGTATGAAAATAGTACTCTGGACTGATATCGGTATTTCGCTGCTGTGTGAACACGGCCTGTAAAATAAGCCATTGAACAGCCTATTAAATGCAATTTATGTTTTTCAGGAAAAATTCAAAAGTAAAACAACTGTAGCATGTAAATATCATTGTCCTGAAAACATACTCCAACCTTTCAGGTACAATTTGCCTTCATTATTGTATATAAGTGGCTTGTGTTCTTCTGTGAAGCTGTTTGTGCTTGCGATTACAACCAAACATTAGTTTAAAAAAATCTTTAGTATTAATATTATATAAAATATATATTTTATATATTATATTACTGTGTGTACTATCTAAGATAGTAGTGTCTGTGAAAACATTCATACCTTTACAGACTCTAAGGATCATAAAATTCTCACAAGCATATTTTTTCCCACTTTTTTTGAATGGCGTTGGCTGACCTCTTCTATGTTTTCTTCCACAATTCTCATTTGGCGTTATTATAAATAGTGTGAAATATCATAAACCTAGTCTCACGCAGAGAACGTTTCATTAAATAACAGGAAGGCCCACGCAGAGTAAAACGTTCCCCTTGTGTTTTGGCTCCAGTTGCATCGAGCTCGATGCTACTTTAATTGTCTCCTCACTGAATAGCTGTCATATTTAGAAGCATTTACATAATCAGAGTCATTTGCATATGGAACAGTGGAGTTTGCTGTAGGAGCAGATGTGAGTTTATGGCGCTGTTGTCTGCGGAGCTGTTCATTTAAAACCATATGTTGTCAGTGTTGAATGATGGAATAACCTCCAAACGCATACCTGTAATTTGGAGTGTAATTCCAGATGGCAGCATCTTGGGAAATAATTGCTTAAGGCAAAGTGCAGTACATTCTTTAAAGATAGCTGGAAGGAAGCTCTGTAATGTAGGCCTATTCATTAAGCAAAACTCCTCTGCTAAGGGCTAATTTTATCACTGGCATTTTTTTCTTTCGCTTACGCTTTTATTCTTGTAAAGTATGTTCCTTTCTGATTTTTATTCAGATTATATGTTACAGTATATGTTCACATGTGTTATAGACAACATTATTTAAATATAAGGAGGGCAAAATATTTTTTAAACAATGATATGATACGCTGTTTCTGTGAGTTACTGAAATCAAACTCAACACAACATGTAACACAAACAAAACACTTGCGCTGAGTGATTTCTCGCATTGTAGGCATGTAAATGTGAAAAAGGACTAGTTGTCCACGGGCATACTGAAACTCTAAACCCGAAAATGTCACCTCGGTTTCTTATAAAGTGCGGGTTTTGCTTCCATTAAAAACCAAACGTGGTATGAAAATAGTACTCTGGACTGATATCGGTATTTCGCTGCTGTGTGAACACGGCCTGTAAAATAAGCCATTGAACAGCCTATTAAATGCAATTTATGTTTTTCAGGAAAAATTCAAAAGTAAAACAACTGTAGCATGTAAATATCATTGTCCTGAAAACATACTCCAACCTTTCAGGTACAATTTGCCTTCATTATTGTATATAAGTGGCTTGTGTTCTTCTGTGAAGCTGTTTGTGCTTGCGATTACAACCAAACATTAGTTTAAAAAAATCTTTAGTATTAATATTATATAAAATATATATTTTATATATTATATTACTGTGTGTACTATCTAAGATAGTAGTGTCTGTGAAAACATTCATACCTTTACAGACTCTAAGGATCATAAAATTCTCACAAGCATATTTTTTCCCACTTTTTTTGAATGGCGTTGGCTGACCTCTTCTATGTTTTCTTCCACAATTCTCATTTGGCGTTATTATAAATAGTGTGAAATATCATAAACCTAGTCTCACGCAGAGAACGTTTCATTAAATAACAGGAAGGCCCACGCAGAGTAAAACGTTCCCCTTGTGTTTTGGCTCCAGTTGCATCGAGCTCGATGCTACTTTAATTGTCTCCTCACTGAATAGCTGTCATATTTAGAAGCATTTACATAATCAGAGTCATTTGCATATGGAACAGTGGAGTTTGCTGTAGGAGCAGATGTGAGTTTATGGCGCTGTTGTCTGCGGAGCTGTTCATTTAAAACCATATGTTGTCAGTGTTGAATGATGGAATAACCTCCAAACGCATACCTGTAATTTGGAGTGTAATTCCAGATGGCAGCATCTTGGGAAATAATTGCTTAAGGCAAAGTGCAGTACATTCTTTAAAGATAGCTGGAAGGAAGCTCTGTAATGTAGGCCTATTCATTAAGCAAAACTCCTCTGCTAAGGGCTAATTTTATCACTGGCATTTTTTTCTTTCGCTTACGCTTTTATTCTTATTAGATAAATTGACTTCTTCATCATATCATAAATAAAATCACTAGTTATACTAATGGATGGGAAAACCCAGCACTGCATTTTTACTGCTTCTATTGAATGCTTTCTGAAACTGTGAAGATAACTCTTCTATGTTCTTTATAATGATACAAACAAGGTCCATTCTGCAAGGATTATTATTTAAACTAGTGTTTGGAATAATATTCAACATTGATAATATTTTAAAAAATATCAGCATATTAGAATTTCTAAAGGATCATGTGACACCGAAGACTGAAAATTCAGCTTAAATTGTATTTTAAAGTATATTCAAATAGAAAATATTTATTCAAACATAAAAATTTATTGTAATATTTTGCTATATGTCTGATTACTGTATATTTGATCAAATAATTATTTTTGTTCCAGATCATCTGGTTTGATTCACAAGGTGTGAAGAGTTAAAAATTACATATCCAAATGTTAATTTCTAGTATTTTGATGGACATTATTAAATTAGGGAAACTAGGACGGATACAAATACCTGTTAAGCTAAATTGTAGAAATATTTACCAACAATAGTAATGTCATTGATTCGAATTGCTTTACCTTGTCTCCTGCACACGCAACAGCATTCAAAGTACAAACTCATTTAGTTTCAAGGCAATGGATGCTGAGAGTGCAATCATTTTAACTCCAGTTAGAGCTCTGCAGAGCTGTGCAGTGCTCATAAGTCTCAGTGCATGACAGTAAAAGTGTGAATCAAATAAAGTGCAAAACAGAATACAGGGCAGCCGGTTTCACTTGTTCCAGACATTGCTTACCCACGTGGCTTGCCGTACAACCGATCAATAAAACATGTGCAAAAACAGAAGCAGCTAACAAAGAAAAAGGTGGCAGAAGTCAGTGCCAAGATGACTGCAGTCATCAGCTCTAATCTGCTGGTTAACATATCCCCTAAACACATGTGGCAAGGTTTGGCGAAGCAGAATGAGGAAGTGTAATGTCAGGTAAGTCAGAAAGATGCCTTTCAACTACTTTTCCATGATTCATGTTATGTCTTGGGTGACAAAATAATCTGCAAAGATGAATTGACTTGCAATTGCGAATCTGAATTTGCTTTTTTTTTTAAATTAAAGTTCCTCCAAAAAGTAATAGTCTGTCATGTACCTAAACACATGTGGCAAGGTTTGGCGAAGCAGAATGAGGAAGTGTAATGTCAGGTAAGTCAGAAAGATGCCTTTCAGCTACTTTTCCATGATTCATGTTATGTCTTGGGTGACAAAATAATCTGCAAAGATGAATTGACATGCAATTGCGAATCTGAATTTGCTTTTTTTTTAAATTAAAGTTCCTCCAAAAAGTAATAGTCTGTCATGTAGTCACCCTTATGTTGTGAATTATTCATTTAATGTGTGTGTGTGTGTGGGGGGGGGGGGGGAATCCAGTTTTTCAGAAATATCCAATTGCTGCCATAACAATAAATGTCATACATTTTAAAATGAAATTTTGAAAATGAAAATTTTAACAGAACACTTCATGTAAGTGCTTTTATAAAATGATAAGCTTGACATTTCTGCTTCTAAACCCTCCAAAAATTGGCACCATTTACGTATTATTGTAAGTGCCTCATTGTAACCTTGATTTTAGACTCCCTATCCCCTTTCTTTTTAAAGAAAACAAGTGTCAAGATGACATTATTTTTTGGTAGTAATCGAAATAATGCTACAAATGCTGTTGGTTGAGCATGACTTTTAAACATTTTAACCATTCACCCAAAAATGACAATTTGCTGAACATTTACTCATCATCAAGACCATTCACGATATAGATGTAGAAACGTTCTTTATGAGAACAGATTTGAAGAACTTCAGCATTTCATCACTTGTTCACTAGTGGATTCTCTGCAGTGAATGGGTGCCATCAGAATGAGAGTCCAAACAGCTGATAATTGATGTACTGGAGTGGTGTGGATTACTTGTCCATTACTGTGATGTTTTTATCAGCTGTTTGGACTCTTATTCTGACGGCACCCATTCACTGCCGATGATTCATTGGTGAACAGAGATGTAATCAGAGCTGGGTTGTAACTGACTACATGTAATCTGGATTACGTAATCAGATTCCAAAAATAAAGTACTTGTAATTAGATTAAATTACATTTTAAAATACTCCTAATCAGACTACAGTTACTTTTTATTGATTACATAATTAGATATTATTCACACAGTAGCAATACATTATTCACAATTTATTGAATCTCCCTAATTCCTCTTTTGAATGTTCTTTTCTAAAATAGGCTACAATTTATATACATTCAGAAAGTCTTCCAGTTTTGTGGACATTCACACAGAGACCAGTCACTAGTTAGGTGGCCACACAGTTTTTGACCACTGGATTTACAAAAATCATTTCAGGTTTAAGAAGTGTTTCATCATTGCATCAACTACTGATGAACACATACATTTTTATTGGAATTATCACTCGGTAGGTTATTTAACCATGTATTACTGTGTCTTTGTAAGGCTTTTGTCTTTCAAACACATTAAAATGCACAAATGCACAAATTCACGTAATTAATTTTTTACATGTAATGCAGACATTCCCAAACGTTTTGTCATATGATCCTCTTTAGCCTAATATATTTACTTGAAGTACCCCTGAGATTTTAAAATAAGTATTTTTATAATTACGTATCAAATTTGCATGCTCACAGTTCTCTGATGTCGATTAATGGTCACATGACATGCAGGTAAACAAATCAAATATTTCATTTTTTTTGTGTGTTTTATTTTTATTGATGTTATTTTAAAATGATTTACTTAAATTGTACATTTTAATTATTTAATTAATTATTAGCTTTTCATTAAACCCACGAACTCCCTGCAGTTCCTTTACGAACTCCAGTTTGGGAAACCTTGACGTAATGTAATGTAATGTTTAATGCACTTCATGTTGTTAAATATAACAAATTGAATATATTTTCTTATTACTTATATTTTATGTCAATATGGTACAAGATTACCCTATTTAAATCAATGTGATAAACGAGTTAGGTCAATAATCTAAAAGTAATCAAAAAGTAGTGATTATATTACCTGAAACGTGTTATGTAATGGATTACGTGACTAACTACAATTTTTGTCATGTAATTTGGAATCAGTAACGGACTACAATTAGTAATCTTCCCAGTTCTGGATGTAATGCTAAATGTGTCCAAATCTGTTCTAATAAAGAAAGTTTCTAATTCTTGGGTGGCCTGAGGATGAGTAAACTCATCTACACCTTGGATAGCAGTATTTTAATTTTTGGGTGAAATATTTTTTCTTTTTAAAAGAGCAATGTACAATAAACATGTACGCTATTGTATCACTGTATCATGTATCACTGAGCTTGCTCTGCTACTGGAGAACTTTCATTTATGTGAAGATAAATATCTCTTAAAATAAATAAGGATCTTATATGCTTCACAGACATACAGTATGCCGCATAAAATTATTTATCAAAGCAGAAAAACGACTGCAGGTGTTGGTCAGGAGGAGGATTGGTTGATGTGGTCTGTTACTTTCCAGAGAAATCATTGTCTCTTAAATGTCAGAATGATGTCAAACCAGCATTTCTGTCATTCTGTTAACTAGATTAAGCTTCATTGGGCTGGAATGCATGTTTTATTCAGGTCTATATTCGTATGCAAATACATTTGTTACAACCTAATGAGCATTTAGAAATGAAAAATCGAATTATGGGTGCCTATCCAAGCTTGCATATAGATTTGTGTGGAGTTGTCAGTCAAACATCTCCGTATGACTAATTACCTGCTTGACATGTTTGACTTCTCTCGTCTAATTAGCCATTTCCTCTCTCTAATTAGAGTTATCAATCTAAACTGAAATGAAAATAGACTTGAGAGAAACTACTATAGAGCTCACCCTCATAAGTTGAATTATGAAAAGCTTTTCTAAAGGCACTAAATCACAATCAAGAGGCATATGAGCACATTGTCAGTTATGAGGTGAAGTGCATCCTGTTTTGAATAAAAAAAGATGAAAATCTTTTTTTAAGTCTCATACAATCTCTGACTATGTGTACAGTGTTAAGGAGTTACTAAGTGAAAGTAGCAATACTACAAATTAAATTTTTCAGCAGCATGACAGTAGTTCAGCTGTTGTCAAAACAGAGTAGCTTTACATGTAGGAATATAAAGAGCTAAATATGTTTGCCTAAAATGAACACTTTCATATGATGCATCAGGGAGTTTGGTTTATTTTAAAGGGGTGGTTTATTGCGATTTCACTTTTTTAACGTTAGTTATTGTGTAATGTTGCTGTTTGAGCATAAACAACATCTGCAAAGTTACGAAGCTGAAATTCAATGCAAACGGAGATATTGTCTTTTAAAATTATGGCAGTTTAATGCCTACAAAAACGGCTGGTAGGGACTACAAGAAGTTACTTCCCGGGTTTGTGACATCACAAACCCTGATAAACCCCGCCCTCGGGAAAAGGCAGCAAAGGGGGCGAGGCCATGCAAGAGGAAGAGAAAACTAGAGATGCACGTAAAAATCGGTTCATATATGAATCGCGATTCTGTCTTCTAACGATTTTAATGGATTCACAAATCAATGTTCAAAAGCAGCAGTTCTCAATACTGTTCCTCACATCATCCTGCTCTGCATCTCTCTCTCTCTCTCTCTCTCTCTCTCTCTCTCTCTCTCTCTCTCTCTCTCTCTCTCATTCAGCTCAGCTCCAGCAATGAACTGTTCCAATTATACACTTATTTTCACATAGCTATGAGAAGCGTTAAACATGGACGCGCGTGCTGTTGCCGTACTGTATTAAAGCTTTAATCAGGATAAAACCATATATTAAAAGCTAACATAAGCAGTAGCATTTACAACAGCGTATCTAAAAGTATGAGACAACAACAAACAAAAAACATAGGCCTACCATTAAAAGCCATGCTTGCACAGGTTCTGCACGATCCTCTTCAATAATATCCTCTGCGTCTCAATCGGGCTCAAACTGATAAGCGATATTAACGACGCTGCTGTTTAAAATACAACCGGAGCACATGCCGCCGAGGTGAGGGGCGGGACTATTAGACGTGCACTAGAGGCGGTTTAGCCAATCACAACACACTGGACTAGCTAACCAATCAGAGCCCATCACCTATTTCTGAGGGCGGGGCTTCATAAAAACAGGAAAAGATCAGACCGTTTCTCAGAGAAGGGACAGAGCTGCACTCTTAAAAATAAAGGTGCTTCACGATGCCATAGAAGAACCTTTTTGTCTAAATGGTCTTCTATGGCATCGCTTGAAGAACGTTTTGAAGCACCTTTATTTTTAAGAGTGTGTGTGGAATAAAAGTAAATTATGTGAAAAATAATGCGTTTTTTTTTTTAAACGAAGCATTAACACATGTTAGACTGCACCCCATAAACACAATCAAGCCTAGAAAAAACCCAGTGAACCACACCTTTAAGGAACCAGATGTCAGTTACAAAAACAGAAATGTACAGAAGTCCTAAGAGGCCATGGATTATGATTATTTTTCTTTCTTGTTTTCTCGTGATCTCAACATAACAAAAGTTGTTTTCTCATGATCACTTAATTTTCTTGTGATCTCGACATAACAAAAGTTTTTTTTTTTTTTTTTACAATGATTGTCTGATTTTTAAAACACAATGCATCGTGAGTATACTGTTGCTATAGTAACGAATGCAACTTTGAAGTGCATCTGATCAAGAGATAAACCGTACACTACTGTATGTAGTTCAGCAAATTTAGCTTCACTTAGTAATAGCATCTACAATAAATAAAAAATATAGGATAATCAATTACTGTTGATTTTTTTTCCAGATACAATGCTAAACATTGTGTTTGTGTAATTAACATGTTTAAATGGTCTAACATCAAAGCATTTAACACCGCAAGCGCAGGTGCATTCAGCTCACTTTATTTTCCTCATTCGTTTGAAATAAAATTATATACTGTATCATTTGTTTGTGATTTTTAGTAGTCATGTAGGATATGCTGTGATATCATGTGCGTTACAAGCTTGGGATGCTGTCTGAGAAGAGTGTTTATGTGTGTGTGAGAGTGGTTTCCTGAAATGTAGAAAATACATGTAGCGAATCAGCTCATGGGGAAATATGAATAATTAACCATAACTAGTTATAATTAACTATTCATATTTTAGATCCACTGTAGATATTTAGCTGACCACTCAGGGTCAACTGTCTTGTCAATTCTAAGAACGTTAATTTCCTGGTTAAGGGAAATAACTTTCTTACTGTACAATTCTATAAGCTTGTAACGTAAATCTGCATGATTATTGACTCCGGTTATGAGCAAACAATGAACACGTCAAGTGTGATACAAGTAAGGTTTTATAAACTACATAAACACTTAAACTAAAGATTACAACTCTGTATAACATGAATTAAATTCTACACATTTATACATATATAATCACATTTCTTATCAATATACATTTAATGATTAACAATAAAGATTAAAAATAAGAAGATGCACATTGCAAATATGTCTTTAAAGCGTGTCCTAGATAAACACAGCATAATCCCCACTTATTAACTAACAATCATGTACTTCAAATAAATATATAGGTGCAAACAGAATACTATACAGTGACGTCAACATTGGTTTTAATAAGCAATAAGTTTAGTATCACGCCGAACACTATTGCGGTAGTGAAACTGTGATGAGTCATCGAGCAGTAATGTAACGATAACAGATGCACTTTCAAGCAAAATAATCATATTGATTTGAGCATTTAACATTTATTAATTATCCAGTATAGTGGATATACAGCATACAACACCTCATCTGTTTTCAGTTCTATACTACTTCCATTAATCATAGAATCCCCCCCAAAAATAAGGTTTCCACAAACATATTAAGCAGCACAACTGTTTTCAACATTTATAATAAGAAATGTTTATTGAACAGCCTATCAGCATATAAGAATGATTTCTGAAGGATCATGTGACACTGAAGACTGGAGTAATGATGCTGAAAATCAGCTTTGCATCACAAGAGTTACATTGTAAAAGATATTGAAATTAAAAAACTATTATTATAAATGGTAATAATGTAATATATGCATATATATATTGCTGTATGCTTTTATATATGTTGGCTTTGATATATAGTTCCTGCCCCTTTGAGATCATCTGCACCTAGACCACTATGCGTGTTGAAATAAACAAGTAGAGCAGCAGCAGGCTGTTTGCTTCAGATAATCCATTTAAAAACAAGACAATGCACTCCCTTCTCATCATTTTTTGAACACCTGTGAAAGCCTGTCGTCTTGTCCAACTGAAGGTTTGTGGGACTCTGTGGTGATACTGCCTGTCTCGATCAAGGTCAAGGACAGTCATACTTAAACTAAACTGCCTGAGAGCTGTGTTTGTGGATATAATGAACTGTTTAGATCATGAAGTTTAGAGCACATGTTCCACCTGAAGTGTGTACGTATCCATCTATCCATCCATCCGTCCGTCCGTCTGTCTGTCAGATTTTTCATCCACTCGAAACATCTAAAACCTCCTAACAACCACAAAGCAAACCACTCTAACAACAACATAGTTAGAACATTTTTGTCAAATCTTTAAAGGAATATTTCACCCGAAAATTGAAAAATTTGCTCACTCTCAAGTCACTCAAGTTATAGATGAGTTTGTTTCTTCATCAGAACAGATTAGGTAAAATTTAGCGTTAAATCACTTGCTCACCAGTGGATATTCTGCAGTGAATGGGTGCCGTCAGAATGCGAGTCCAAACAGCTGATAAAAACATCACAATAATCCACACCACTCCAGTCCATCAGTTAACATCTTGTGAAGTGAAAAGCTGAGTGTTTATAAGAAACAAATCCATCATTAAGGAGTTTTAACTTCAAACCGTTGCTTAATTTAACAAAAAACAAACAAACAACAACAAAAATCTAAAGTAGGACTTAAATCAAAATAACTTTTTTCCATCAGTATGCATGATTTACCAGTACAGTTTCTTCTGCAAACAAAACAAAACAACAACTTTGCACTCATATGACAGCAACAAGTAAACATGTCCTTCATCCTTCCCTCTGTCTGACAAGCTTCCGATGTAAAATACAACCAAAGAGATTAATAGAGCCATAGAGGATCTAAATGATCTTAAAGCTGAAGGTGCAAAGCAGTTTTGCACAAAACCAGTTGACTACCCACTTGACATCCAATTTGGAAGATAAGTGGTGTTAACAATATTAGTTCAGTTGTGTTCTTGCTAGCATACGTATTGTTTCACAGAACCACTTCTGAGGAGTGTACATAAACTGAACCTGCAAGAAATAAAGGTAAATATAAAAAGATGGACAGTTTTGCACAATGCTTCAACACTCTTGAACATTGATGTCGTTTTGAAGGCCAAATCCTCTATTAAATTGACAGTGTTTAGGCATGCATTTAACAAAATACCTCAAGGTTCTGATCATTCTATACTACACTCAGAGCAAATTTTGAAGGACATCAAATCACTAAATGCTGATCAAAAATGCTATTAGGCTTCAAGAAAACTTTTTAAACCAGGGATAATTTTATTTAGATAATGAGTTTTTAATTCCTAAATGTCTCATTGAATAGACCAGACATTACATTAATTTGCCAACTTCAAATGTTTTTTTTGTGTAATTAATTGCAATAATTAATGTGTAGGTGTGTTGAATTTATCTACCCATATATATATATACAGTATATATATATATATATGACGGAAATGTTACGCCCCTTACCATATTGTGATGATGCTCTGTCAGGCCGCAGCGATGATTCAACAACATGAAAACCCATTATAAATGAGGCATTCGTTGCATCCAGTGGGGACATAATTATGGATTATAATGACTTATACTGTCTTTTTACGCGTTGCATTGCATCGCGCCTCGTAAACATAAAACCATGTCTGCATTTGTGATTGGAGAAATTACAAACAACAAGCCCTACTCTACACTGCTCAAAAAACTCGCTTTAAAATATAAAATATAAAAACTCTTTAAATATAATATGATATAGAATTTTGCGTGAACATTTGGGCGGTGTTATGCAAATCTTCCCACATAGTGATGTAGGTATGTGGGGGCGTATTAGAATGAGCCGTTTTAGGTTGGCGTGGCTGACTCTTAACTTTTATAAAGAATATCTCTTTGGATTTGAGACTTTATTCTTTGCAACTTTACAGATCTTCTTTATGCACCAAGAGCTTGTAACACTCCAAAGAGAAAGGAAAAATTTAAATCGCATCATATTACCCCTTTAAAAGAAAAATCGATAATTTTGAACCATATAATGTATTTTTGGCTATTGCTACAAACATATCCCAGCGACTTAAGACTGGTTTTGTGGTCCAGGGTCACACACACACACACACACACACACACACACACACACACACACACACACACACATATATATATATATATATACAGTAATCTTCAAAGTTGCCAAAACACTAATAAACATATTACTTTAGGTGGATGTTATCTCACTTAATGATATCATGCTGTTACACAATGAGAAGATGTGATGATTAGTTTCACTTTTTAAAAATCCTGTAAGTTTCATTATGTTCTGAGTTTCCCGTGGGTTGTAGGTTGAGAGAAGAACACCCCAGGGAGTGGGTCATCGCTAGTATATAATTGGTAAAACTGTCAAGGAGAGAACGGTTCTTTTATACTGCCAATTAGGTCACAACCATGGAAAACGTTTTTTTGTGAAAAATAAATTGACCTATTTAATAAGCGCATGGCTTAATCTGGTAATGATCTGAAGTGTGATTTTTGAAATTATTTTTCACTAAAGTGACTTAAGTTTTACATCTGGGTTTGTATTATGAAATCTTTGCAGAATATTTCCTGGCATTTTAACTCACTTACTGTCAAATTTGGCATCAGAATTTTGCTCAAATTGTTTAAATTTTGTACATTTTGTCATGCACCTGCAGTTATAATTTTCTGATACTTGACGGTATCTGTCAACATACTCCACATGGAGGATTCACTCTCCTCTAGTTAAAGAGGCCACACCTTCCAGCTCACTAACATGGATCTATGCAATGTAAATCCATACTATCATATTTGAGCCTGCATCAATGACAAATAATTATGTCTGAGATGATGAAAAAGAGCAATCCTTTAAAACGCAGGAGTTCAAACGTGGGAGTCAAAGCCATAGGAGTGCATGTTTTATACAACAAAAAACATTTACTGTATTTTCAATAAAACATTTCAATTTAATGTTTTATTATACATTTAATAAGTGTTTTATTAAATCATTAATCTAAAAAAAATTGTAATTAAGTAATATCATTAAATTAAAGAAAAAAGTAGTAAAATGCTTTCAATATGCTGAAAGAAAAAAAATCTAAAAAGAAAATTGAAAAACAAAGTTACTGGTCATATTCTGACAGGATTATTATCTGTTAAGAAGTTAACATGCATGTATTTTAACCCTAAAACAATGCAATGCCTAATTTAAAATATGTGTAAAACGTATACGTGTAAAAACACGCATTTTTTTTGTTTCTTTTTTACTGAAGTTTTAATTTTTTATTTCTTAGTCACCATTTTAAAATACATTCAAACATTTCAAATAGTTAAAACGTTAAAGAAATACTTTGATTTGGCTTATTTTTTTTATCTCAAGCATATTTTACAAACATTAAAAGAAAAATTATATTAAATATATTAAAACGGCAAACTACTAATGCAAGTTTTTCAGGAATTTCAGCCCTAATGAGGCTTTTTCTTTCTTCAATCTCCATAAATACACACCATTCAAGACATTTTTGCTTTAAACCACACAAAAGGGATCTAAATGACTTGTAATTCAAGAGAAAACATGTAGTTATTGCATGTTATTCAAATCAATGTCTGCATGAATAGCATTTTTAGTGCGTCTTTGAATAAGAGTCACGTCATTGAACCGCGTATAGATTGTAATAGACTCTGAACTGCACACTTTGAAAAACAAAGAAACATTGGAGTGATGGAACTAAAACAACTTCATGATTAATGCTTCCCTCCCATGTGTCTTTCACTAGCAGAACAAAACTGTTTGACTTTATGAGAAAACGTTTGCTAAAGTTGTACCCACTTAGCTAAAGTGGGTATTGGAAAAGATGTGTTTGAGTTGGTGATTTGAGTGAAGGATTTTTATTTGCCATTGTGTTTGAAACGTCCTCTTTTGGCTTGTCCCACTGATGTCTGAGCACTCAAGCAGACCTCTTGTACAAGTGCCCAGGAATCACACAAAGGATGTTTAATGTTAGACGAGGATGGGATGATAAACAGGCTGCTGTTTTCACCGGGATATTCTGTACTCTAAATTTAGCAAAATACTCAGCACAACAAGTCAGTCAGAAGAAGTATTATACTTAATAGTTTAATAAGAGGTATTTGTAAAACTGTAGGCAGAATCAAACTGTGCTAATGGTTTTGTCAATTTCTCAAACTATGGTATCAGCCCTGGAATTGAGGAGCCCATTAATTTAAGTATGTAATATTGAGCTGCTGTAAAGAATAGACTTACAATGCTGATTCTGAGGGTGTGAGAGATCCTTAAGTCAGTCAAAGCCTTTTTACAATACATAAACCATGTGTCTCGATGGTGACGTGCCCCTGCTGAGGTTAATGCGCTTACTGGAAACACAACTGACAGTCATATGGTAAGATATCTGAAAAGAAAAAAAACAAAAAACTGATAATAATAAATATGCAGAAAAACAGAATGCATCACTGAGTGCCAACATAAATGTACTTGTTAGTATTCATTTTAGATTGAGAAAATGGTGGTCACATTAGCAATTAGAGGCAATTATCATAGAAGTGGTATGGATGCACTTTAATATTTTCCCCCTCTTATCATTTGCTATATGTATTTATTAGGCCCACAAATGTTACCTAAATGGGATAATGTACAGACTAGACAGTTTTTAGACTTGGACTATATTTCTTTCCAATTTTATTTGTTTTGAATTATAATGTTTAAATGTTCACCAATCTAAAGTAACATTTTTAAAAATGAATGATGGCAAAACAATTAAGTAAATTCGATTACTACAAAAATTATGAACACAATTTGATTATAGTATTATATTGTATATTATATAGTGTGCTTTTCGTTAAATTACACAGTTGAGTGATATGAAGTACATTTCCAAACATTTTATTTGTATCTTACAAATAAAGTAAAATGATATCAAAGATTAAGACGCATAGCACAAGAAAAAGCAGCACAACGTGTTTCAACACTCCTTGATGCAGGAAAAACATTGTACTATATAATTCAATGAGAGTTTGCGTATAATGTTAAATCATTTAAGAAAGATGTAAAAGTACACAAATTTAATGTTTTTGAACAAAGTTTTGAAACCATGTATGTTACAGAGAAATGATTAACTATTTCTTGGGAAAATGTAAAGTTCCTTATAGTTCACTGCATTTACCTGAACTGCAGACTTTGTGGCTTTACTGAGCATTTTGTATTGTTTGAGTTGTCAGATTGGTTACTAGGGTGTTCTGAGCAGTTTCAAAGCAGTTTTACATAAGCAGTGTTATTCTAGTTAACAAACACTAAAACAATAACATTTTTTGTTACTTAAATAAAATAAACGCTATCTGAAATCAAATAAAACACGTTGCCAAGGAAGCATTTCACATTTTAATTTAGTTTAACTTGAGGTACTAAAACCGCTTAAACTAAAACTGAAAATGTATAAAACAATGTAGACACACACACACACACACACACACACACACACACACATATATATATATATAGAATTGATCAAATGTTAATTAAAATTGAAATTAAAATGGAAAACCTAAAAATAAAAAAACAACTCAGACTGTAATAGTATATAGACTATAATAAAAACTATAATAGTACCTCAGTGATACTAAAATAACACTAAATGCCTTTATCATGTTTTTATCATCAGCTTGTTTGTTTCAGCACTTCACTCCCACATTAACTGTTAATTAGATTAAATTACAAAATATACTTAAGAAATGTCTGTGTCAGTCAAGGTGACAGAGGCCTCATTTAAAAAAACAGAAACAAACAAGTGCTCTTGCACTTTAAATAAAACCAGCTTGAAACCTCTAGCAATTAAAAAGTTCAAAAAACATTTCACATAATTACTACATTATCTAATGAGGCACATTACAACATAAGCTAGCTTCATTTTTATATGTATTGACTGGCAAAGTTATAAAGACACCAACCTACAAATGTAGTTTGTAAATTGAACTGTAATTCATTTTCTCTTTTGTTAAAATTCATTTAAATTTTTCCGGCCACCCTCACTGGATCAACCTTAAACGCCTCTCACCTCCACCATGAGCGTATGTTTTTGCAATCCCAGGATGGTGCGGATCACTAATACATTGCGACTTTAACCTTTCAAGGCAGTGTTAGTGGATACATGACAGCTTCATTTCTCACTACAGTTGTTTTTAAATGGCTTTAGCCATTTTATCCCAAGACTCTTGCTACAGTCACACTAGAGTTGATCTTGGTTCTATATTTAAACCCTTATCATTTCAAATTTGAGGTAAATGACTGCTTTGTTTAATTGGCTCTGCATTCAGAACAAGAAAAACTGGCTTGATTTATGGTCAATTGGTTTATAAAGATGTCAGTGCTGACGTGAACTGCACATGCATTAGGTGTTGAATCCATTCACAAGGGGAGCTGAAATTTCTGGCTTTTCTCAGATCAGAGGAGTTTTTCTGGAAGTTTGCATAATCTGATTTGAATAACGTGCATGCCACATTGCTTCCTTTCATTGACATTGGATTTGGATTTGGAAGTGGATTCTGCCATTATGCTGTATTGCTGTATTATTTTGAATAATCATGTAATAGTCATGCAATTATTAATTTACAATAGGAAAAAAAAGGAAAATACAATAGTTCTGCATTTGTTTGAATGTTTGTTGGTTGGTTGGTATACTGCTCAGAATTTGGGGGTTGGGGAGATTTTATTTTTGAAAGAAGTCTCACCAACTCACCAAGGCTGCATTTATTTGATCAAATATACAGTAAAAACCGTAATAGTGTGAAATATTACTACAATTTAAAATAACTGTTTTCTATTTGAATTTATTTTAAAGTATAATTTATTACTGTAAAGCAAAGTTGAATTGTCAGCATCATTACTCCAGTCTTCAGTGTTGTAACAGTGGCATTTTGAGCTTTTACCAGGAATTGTTAAATATATAAGTGTAAATATTTTTTTTTTGGCAAATTTTTTTGTCTTGTCTGACGCCCGAACAATTTAATTGAGGTATTTACCTTTATTAACTTTAAATCTAATTTTGGGGGCTGCCACCATTAGATAATTGGTGCTCAAACATGGACTTAAACTTTGAGTTTTACTAATTGGTGATTTGAGGTTGGTTATTGTCAACACGTTAAAATCCTCAAATTTGTGAGTGTATTGTGGTTTATATATGAAGGTGTTGAACTGGAGGTAGTTTGTCTTTTTGTTTTGTTGAAAAGGTCTTTTTTTTGGGGGGGGGGGGGGGGGGGGGTGTTTAAATGCTTTCAGATTTGTGACCTTAAAGGGGTCATATGATGCTGCTAAAAATAACATTATTTTGTGTATTTGGTGTAATGAAATGTGTTTATGCGGTTTAAAGTTTAAAAAACACATTATTTTCCACATACTGTACATTATTGTTTCTCCTCTATGCCCCGCCTTTCTGAAACGCGACGATTTTTACAAAGTTCATCGGGCTGAAAAAGCAAGGTGTGCTGTGATTGACCAGCTATCCAGTGCGTTGTGATTGGCCGAATACCTCAAGCGTGAGACGGAAATGTTACGCCGCTCACCATACTGTTGATTGAATTACTGATTATAATGACTTATACTGTCTTTTTACGCGTTGCGTTGCCATTGTGGGGAAAAAAACACTTGTTAAACCTGCTGTTAATTCTGAGATGTGAACGTTGTGATAATGAACAACTAAGTTGTGGTAATTAATTCTACACATTGTTTGACATTAAGTGAACTGAATAGTTGCTGGGACAGATCTGCACCATACTGAGTTGTTGGGTTCTCTGTGTTTATTTTGCCATTAATTTTGTCATTTTATTTTTCAAACACTCTTGCACATTCATTTCCATACATTGACATTGCATTACACTTTGCATTATTACATATACAACTGACAATCAAACTGGCTGCCACTCCCCCACACTTTCCGTCCACTTTTGTTGAGATGTAACACCCTGACATTGGCACTCCTGACTGGCCTTCTGCACAACGTCCGCAGCTTCTTCCCCCTTGACCCCTTCGTACTTCTCTCCACTTCAGTCCCTCTCAAGCCAGCACAGACAACTTCTCAAGAACCCATGTGAAGTTTGCATCTTCAACAACTGGGAACAGGAACAGAATGCAGATCACATGCAGATATGTAATTCACCAGTTCCTTTACCTCTACCTTCAGTGACGCAGCAGGACTTACCGGGTATCTTACCAACTCCTGGAAGAGAAATGCAGCAACTCCCTCAACAGGTGCAAGGAAACTGGGACACATTGTTGGAATATGCAACACCCATGAAGAAATTGTTGGTGAACTCACCCGAGAACTTAAAACGATGTCTGCACACCATGACACCCTGATTGCTCGACTTGTTTATAATTTGATAAACTAGAGCACAACCAGCAACAAGTGCTCACCTGCATATCTAAAAATAAATACTTTTTCATGTTAAGAAAAAGATTGATCAATGTAACCCAGTTCTTGGATCGGAAAGAAGGAAGCGGGAACCCTAACATTAAACATCATTTAATAAACAAACAGAAAACTGAAAATAGCGCGACAGCCCCTCACGGACGACTGCCGTGCACAAACAAAACCAAAACAACATAAATAATCCAGGCCTGGTCCTCTCTCGTCTTTCACTGTCGTTACTCCTCCTTTTATCCTTCCGGAGTTCCTCCGTGGGACTCGAGACCGGTGAGTGGCGCAGGTGTCACTCATTATCATTAACTTCACGGGCCTCGCTTCGTTCCCATGGCTCTCGGCCCCGCCCCAATCGTCACAATCAACTTGCTAAATCTGTAAAAATTGTCATTTTTGACAAACCTCATAAAGTTAAAACTACCTTTGTGACTGTGGTGCGGTCCATAATGGAACAACTTCAAGATGAGCTTCAACAGGATATCAAAGCCTACCTAGTAACATTTCAGAGAAATCATGACCAGATGTCTACAGAGCTCAGCCAATGCACCCAAACCACTAACACATTGTGCACAGCTGTACAAGCTGTACATACTGAAATTGAGGGGGAAAAAAATCAAGAGAAACAAATGGCTTATTTAAAAATTAGAAAAATATAATCATCACATTCCCCAACTTCTGATTCACCTGCAACACCAGTGACTGGGCCATCATCTCTCCCTCCTCCTGTAGTAAATAGTAACCATCTTAAGCTTACATTCCCTACTTTTGACAGACAGTCGGATGATGCTGACCCATTGCTGTATCTCACCCGATGCCAGGATTTCTTGCCGCTACATCCTCTTACTGATGCTGAAATCCTGGCCACTTTCCGCTCTGTCCTATATGGCACTGCCCAGGACTGGGGGGGAATTAGCACATTCATCTGGCATGAGTTTGAGTCTGCTTTTCTTTCTGCTTTCCTTTCCGAGGACTATGAGGACGAACTGGCAGAAAGGGTCAGAACAAGAACACAAGGTGAAAGGGGGAGCATAAGAGATTTTGCATTCCACAAACTGGAAATAGCTGGCCTTACTATCAATCTGAAAAAAGCCAGTTCTGCCTACAAGAAATCACAGTACCAGAGGAATCTCTGCAGACCCAAGCAAATCCATATGGTCCTACCCTGTGCTTACCAACATCAAAGTGGTCCAACGCTTTTTGGGTTTAGCCGGGTGGTACCACCGTTTTGTACCTAGTTGCTGAACCTCTGAATGCACTGAAAAAGGGGTGTACATGTCACTGGTCTCTACAATGTCAGAAGACATTTGAACATATGTAGTCTTATCTTACCTCTCCTCCCATTCTTGACCATCCTGAATGAAAACTTTTTTCACCGTCTACACGGATGCCAGCGACACTAGTTTGGGTGCCGTGTTAAGCCAGCGAAAGGACCAGGGATTTCAACAGGTTATTGTGTATGCCAGCAGGACCTTGAACAAAGCAGAGGCCAATTATTCCACCACAGAGAAAGAGTGTTTGGCTGTAATATGGGCTCTGGAAAAATGGCAGCACTATTTGGAATATAAATTGTTCAGGGTAGTCACAGATAATCACTAGTTGTCTCATCAGATGGGCCCTGCAACTTTAGACATTTACTTTTATCACTGAATATCCCAAAAGGGAAATTGAATACGGCACCTAATGCTCTGTCTCAGATTCACACAAGTTATGGCCTCTACACCAGCTAACAGGAGAAGTCGTAACTTCCGATGTCTCCAGCTGTCATCTGGGAAGAGCAGCACAAAGACCCTGCAATCAAAAACATATTTCACGATTTAGCAAACAAGGGCTCTACCCTAAAAGACCAGTATGAACAAGTGGAGGATATATGCTACCACAAAACTCACCGGTTGAACAATCAAGTTCACTACCAAGTGTACATTACTGATAGTCTTGTATCATCCATTCTACATCACTACCACTCAAGTCCCCGGTGCGGCCATGTAGGCATTTACAAAATCCTACAAACGTATCCATGATGTTGCATTCTGGCCTGGAATGTGGACTGACATCAAACATCATGTTAAATGCCAGACATTAAAAGGAGAGTATTAGAAACCCATTGGAAGACTGCAACAAACAATCACCACCTGTCCCAACGAAATGCTTGGTGTAGACATCATGGGGCCATTGGCTCGGAGCACTCTGACAACATGAATACCTCTTAGTCTTTGTAGATTATTACTCTCACTGGGTGGAATTCTTCCCTCTGCACAACGCCAGTGCTCAGTCATTGCATTACAGTGCACAATTTGTTTCATCACTGTTCCAAGAACTGTCACAAGTGGAGCATTAAACCAAAACTGACAACATCCTATCATCCACAAACAAATATGACTGAAAGGGTTAATCACATTCTCAAAAAGCATGATTTCTGCCTATGTGGACAACAATCACAGGAAATGGGGTCAATACTTATCAGAACTTTGTTTTACCATTAATTCAGCTGTTCAGGAAACTATTGGAATGTCTCTAGACCAAAGCCATGGAGTGCTATTAAAAAGCACAAAAGTGACAACTCAGGAATTATAATAAAAATAAACAAGATGTTACTTACAAGGAAAAAGATTGTGTGGACAAGAACCTTTCCCCAATGCTCAACACCACTTTACTGCTAAACTGGCTCAAAAATGGAAACTTACATGCACTCACCTAGCTTCATTAATGCTGGTGTGATTATTTTCCCTTCTTTGTGTGTGTGTGTGTGTGTGTGTGTGTGTGTGTTTGTGAACTTTTGTGAACTTTAAGACTGTTTTCAAAATCTGAGTTAAAATGAAAACTAAATTATTTTGTGTTTTGTTAACTTGTGAACTCAAGGACTCTTTACTCTTTCATTTTTAATGGACTAGTTTATTTTGTGAAGATTGACAGGGAAGTGGCAATCCTGCTAATTTCTCAATGTATTTACTTTTTTATTTTAAATGCTGTGTGTGAAAAAAAAAGATTATTACTCACATTGTAATTATGTTAATGTGCATAATTTGACTATAGTACTAGTGACTGCCAAACAGTCCCAACATTTAGTATGCTGGACATCAAATCCTTGTTTGTGAAGTTGGGTTTAAGTTGGCTTTACAACATAACTGGTGCCATACGCCAAGAAAGTCTAAAACAAATGTATCCAGTTTATTCCATGTTTGGATGAAGAAGCTGTAAAATATGTGTTGCATTATGCATGTCAAGCTGTTAATATCATTTCTCATCATATTGTTGACATATTTCTTAGTATGAAAATAATCTTCTTTCAAAACTGTAAAAAAAGTGTTCATTTAATGCTAAATGAACACTGCAAAAAAACTTTGTGTATGTTTTACAATAAAAAGATCTGGACCTTCTTAAACTTACCTGAGAAGATAAGCTCCATAAAGTTTTTTCTTGTTTTAATTTTAAATCTCACAAAGTAAATCACATAAGGTTTACACGGCAAGAAGCAGAGAACAATTTACCAATAGGGAAAGAAAAATACATTTAATTCAATACTGAAACCTCTGAGATGTCTTTGTATCTGATTTTAATCTTCTTCTTTTTTGACATCATTTTAACTATTTGACTTTTTCCAGTGAATGATTCATGTCTATACTTGGTTAATCCCTTTATTTTTATTTATTTATTTTCCATATATATCTGCATTAAAGTTTCTCTCTGTGCACTGAAGCTCCATCTGAGGCATCTACATGAAAGTCTCATCTTCGCCCTTGCTTCCTCTAACTTGCTTTAATCCAAAATAAATGGTTTCTAGGGGAGAAAAGAGCAGATGCTATCAAGCGTAAAGTTCACCACCCTCAGTGCTTGTCTGAATGTGGGAGTTTGTACCATTACAGCAATAACAAAAGCAAAGTGGTTAGATGAGAGGCCCCTTTATATAACTCAGAGAAACACTACTTTGAAAGATTCATAATTTGGTTTTAGGAGTCCCCAACAACAGGTTTACATGCATGCAAGGTCAAAAAGCACTTTCATTTTCTTGTAATATGCATTTAAATTAACCTTTTTTTCTCAATGACTCTCAAACGATTTGTTCGAAGGTTTATCTTTCCAAACTCCTCCTTTGCGTGAGGCTACACTGCTCTGCCAAACACAGACATGGAGTACTGATAAAGTACTGCAGTTTGTAAATCAACGTATTGCTCCATCCTTTATCATGACTACAGGTTATAAGAATTCTATATTATTCTACACATTTCTAGACAATAGCGGGCCCACAGCTGATTAGCAGAACTGTAATGTGAGGTAGCCAGAGACCTACAGCTGCACTGAGTCAACACAACACAACACAGCACAACACAACACAACACAACACATTTTGACAAATCTATTATAATTTTCTTTATAAATTTACATAAGCAACAGCACTCTCACATATGTTCCTGTTGGGCTTTGTGCTTGATATGCCAAGGTCATGGTTCCCAGGGAACACAAATACTGATTAAAAGTTTATTGTAAATGCACTTTGCATCTGCCATAGGAATAATGAATGAATGAGTGTGCAGTAACAACCCCAGATCACTTAAGAATGAAAGTCAATCAAAATCTCATGCAATAGTCACGATTAGCAGTTTTACATTTACTTTTATGCATTTTTGGCAGATGCTTTAACAGAACATGTTTCTCTGTTCCACTGTGCTATTCTTCCTTTTTTTTTTTAGTAAATGTGTGCTAGATGGACATGTTTGTCCGTTGCATTCACATATTTTGCAGCATCTCGTGCATGACATGTCATTCTTCTTCTTCTTCAAAAAAAAATGCAGCGCTCAAATTAAAATAAGTTCAATACAGACACTTTAAGGCAAGCCTCCATGGTTGATTTGTCAGGTATTTTACTGGTCTATTAAATAGCATTTGGATGAAGACACTCCAAGAATGACAGCTTGTTGCACTGTGCTATTCTTCCTTTTTTTTTTAGTAAATGTGTGCTAGATGGACATGTTTGTCCGTTGCATTCACATATTTTGCAGCATCTCGTGCATGACATGTCATTCTTCTTCTTCAAAAAAAAAAAATGCAGCGCTCAAATTAAAATAAGTTCAATACAGACACTTTAAGGCAAGCCTCCATGGTTGATTTGTCAGGTATTTTACTGGTCTATTAAATAGCATTTGGATGAAGACACTCCAAGAATGACAGCTTGTTGTTTCCTGCAGGATCCAGGATGTTTTACTAGTTTGAAGTGTTTTGGAAGAAAATTATAATAGATTTGTCATCCCATAAAGTACCTCTGACTGTACATGCTTTGGGATCTTACAATGCAAGGTGACTGTTATAAAATTTGTCAGTTCAATAGTTCAAAATAGCAAATGGCTGAAAAAAGGTTTGAAAAAATATTTTTTTATGACACTGACTGCACCCATAATGGAAAGAGACAGTGTTCACAGAGTGACCATGTTAAAATGTAAAAATCTCTTGAAACACATTGTGTGCACTAAACCAGAAACACAGTGACATGATAATTTTTTTTGGTTTAAAAATACCTGGCTTTCTGGAATATTTGATTACATTTTCATTTTTGGGTGATCTGTTTCTTAAATCTCAGAATCAGTTTTTACCATTAAAACTATAAGTAGTGAAAATGTGAGTAATGTAAGTGTTTTAATGGTTAAAAAAGTAGGGTTTTTAGCATTAGAAATGTAAGTCATAAGTATTAAATACTATTTTTTATATAATAAGATAAATAAATGGAAATCAAATCAATATTTCATCTCCATGCACATATTTATCTGGTAATGCTGGATAGCATGTTAAACTGTCATTAATACAAAATAAACCCCTTCAGGCTGATAAAAGACCTTTTTTTTACCTTGTTTGGGACAAATGGCCAACCGACTATTCATTGTCTTATGCATTTCTTAACAAAAATGAAATATTGTACACACATTAAACAGTATAATTGTTCTCTGGGATCTGTTTTCTCCCCTTTTATATACAGCATACACATACAGCATATCTTCTCAGTCTACAGCACTACTCTTATACATGTAATAATGGCTCAAGGCCACTCTGTGTACAGCTGTCTTGTCAGCAAGGACATTCTGTTAGCGCAATGTTGAAAATCACGGTGGATTTTCACGAACAGGGCTCCCAATGCCACTTTTGTAAAAAGTTGAGTGCAGAATGTACTCCGCAAGGACAACCTTTCTGTCTAGAGACATGAAGTTCTGTCCGCTCTCATTTTTAAGATGAGTTTCAGAGTTTATATTGTCTATACTGTAGGTGGATCCACAGACTCAAGAAGAACAAAAACAATTGGTAAAACGGTGTTCTCCAAGGTCTGTGTAAGCCATTGAAAATAATATGACTGTATGTATCTATGCTTTTCCTCTCAGAATGATGATGCTCAGTCAATCTGCCAAATAAAATGTTATTTGTTAAATGAAAATCAAATTTAAACCTGGAAATAAACAATGAACACTATACCTTGATCGTGTGAATTCCTTTGTACAAAAGGTCACAGAATATAATATGTAATGACAATTGTTGGTTAAATTACTAAAGAATACAATTGCACTCTATGTATTTTACATCAGTTTAAATATTATTCTGATCATACACTGACTTCTGATAAGCTAAATGGCTTCTGTTTTTTCTCATGCTCACCTCTGTTCTGACAACAACAGCAACAAATACACAAACACATCTAATTACTGTATCACGGCATTGAATTCCACTCACTTAACTGTAGGGCTCTCCAAAGTCACAAAAATACTACATACATTTGCCTTAACAGAAGCTTTTTCACTAATGATCAGACTGTTGGATTCCACAGAGAGTGTTTATACACTGTAAAAAATGTCCCTGTAAATTAACGGTAATATACTGGCAGCAGGGTTTCCAGGAGTGTACCGTTATTATACAGTTTTATTACGATATTCAGAATTCCGGCTTTTTTGTAAATTAACGGTAATATACTGGCAGCAGAGTTTCCAGGAGTGTACCATAATTTTACAGTTTTATTACGGTATTCTGAATCACGGCTTTTTTGTAAATTAACGGTAATATACTAGCAGCAGGGTTTCCAGCAGTGTACCATAGTTTTACAGTTTCATTACTGTATTCTAGATTTTTTTTTCTTTAAACGGAAGAACTGGCAATTTTGCTAATCATTAACTTTATTATAAATATCTGTACTTGAACAAATTCACAAACTGGCATTGTAATTTCATTTATACAAAAAAAGTGGCAGCAAATACACAGAAAAGAGAAGACCAAGAGGGTATTTCTTATAGCACAGTATTTTATTTAAGTGCCCAAGCAATAATGCAAATGCTTTCTCAAAAAAGCAATCAAAATGGAAGAATCAATTTGCAATCCAATGGAAGAATCAGTCTTTGTGAATGTTAGAGAAAGATGAGATGAAGAGAGAAGAAAAATGAACCATAGCATTACAAAACAGACAATGTGCAAAATGAACCCTGCAGAAGTCTGTAGACATATTTAAACCGATTTAAGTTGACTATATAACCACAAAACAAGCTGCCATTTAAGGTGTATCTGTGTGCTATGAGTATGACATAGCATGGGCATGGGCTTGGAGTGTACGTTCCCCTAAAAACAGTCTGAGCAAACGGAAAATATTGTAGCATTCTTGTATTGTTGACATGGACACCACTAGGTTTTGAGACAGAAATTCAACCAATGCAGTCTAGAAAAGGTTAACGAGCACCTAAAACAGACTTTGTATCGGGTTGGCAAAGTCTCGTTGGCAAGTTTCTGGAGTTTGAGATTTTAAACTTAAAATAAAGTTTTGTGGAAATGTTTGGAGGCTTAGATTGAAAGTCAAAAATTCTGACAGACCAGTGTAGGTCTATGGAGAATGGAATGATTTAAATAAAAAAGGAAGATAAAGAATGGCTCAGAAATTAGTATTTGTGTTGTTCAGCACAGGCTTAGGTGTTAACGCTCCCGGAATAGGATGATGTGTAATCCATTGCATGCAGGATGTGGGATTTGGTGCGAATGAGAATCTTTTTCCAGGTTTGCACTTCATGAAGATACATGTGTGTGCCTGGGATGGTTGTGCAAAAAAAAAAAATTATTATTATTTATATATGGAAGTTGGTTTGAAGTTTTTGGATTATTGTAGACTCCGCTCCCACTCCTGCAGTACTGATTTGATTACATACATAGAGCTGCAGTCATGCCGATAACTGCAGGAGATCGTAATTAAATGAAGATTTAATTAAATACCACTCTACTTACTCTTGATTTGAATCATCTAAGGTGCGGTTTTTCCTCAGAAAAAAAGAGAATAATTCATAATTTATTTAGTGAAATTAATTATATTACCCATGGTAAAACACATTTAAAGAACTGTAATCATGCATCAATTAAATTCTTTAATAAGACTTTCAGTGCATGTTTAAAGTTTATTTCAAATTTTATTTTAGCTTGACATAATGTTTTAATGCCTCATTCATGAGGCAAGACACTATAAAAAGCTTTGAATCTTAATTTTTAAATGACAGAATGCAGAGTTCCTATAAGTACTTTTTTTTCCACAATACTGTATTTTTACAATAAAAATTTCTGCCAACCATAGCTGTCCTTTTTTTCTTTTTTTCTTCTTTTGTAGATTTGCTCATTGAGTTTTCATTTCTGCAAATGTGACTTTTAGGGACTTTGTAACTTGATGTTTTGCTGTGGCTTTTTAAAAACAAGACCTGCTGGAGAAACCCAGGTTGTTCCATTTGGCACAGTAGTGGGAGGACAGGAATATAATCTCAGTGATTTTCCAGTGACTGTCTCCCCTGTTAGCTCAGGTACTTACTCCCACCTCAACAGACTCAACTAATCTACGGTTCTATTTATATTTATATAAGCAAGCTGTATGTTAGAATATATATATATTTTTAATCAGAAGTTTTGTCCTGCGCAAGATTCTTAAGTTAAATAAATTAAATTCAGATTGTTTTTTAAATTTTTGTTTCTTGTTTCAAGCATAAATTGAATGTATTGAAATGTACTGAGATTTATTATGTTAGAAAAAAATGGTTAAAAAATAGAAAACATACAGTATCCTAAATTTAGTCTTAATACACTCTGAAAGATAATGGTTCTTTTTTTGCATCTATATGTCCATTGCGAACCTTAAACATCCATTGAAACTTTCAGATGCACAAAAGGTTCTTTATAGTAGAAAAAGACATTTAGATATTTTTTATTGGCAAACAAGCCAAAAACACTGAATTTATTTAGCTAGATATTTTCCATTGTCAACAGTATTCTGCACAATAAAAAGATGATCTTAAACAACTACTGAATCTAAATCGTTTTATCTTTGTTTAAAATTTTGAATGGCATGCTGCTCAAATTGGTTAATGCATCAAAGTGCATGAATGCGTTGAATTATTCAGAAGGAAATGGCACAAACAAGCGTGCAGTCTTAGGTTAATGGTAATTGAATTTGATGATGAGGTGTCCCTTTAGACAAATTGTTTTTGACGAGTTGTCTCTTACTCCCAGGCCATAATTAAACATGCTAAAAAGGACAGGAGAACTGAGACTGTTTGAAACAGAGCGCGTCTCTGCACTACCTAGTGAAAGCTAATGTGACACATTGCATTGTGAGTCATAGTTGTGAGTGGACTCATACAGGTCCAACCACCTCTAATTATCTAAGACAAAAGATTTCTTCATGCAAACTCAGATTGGGAGGACTTCAGATTGTTTTTGCATGAAATATACTGTGGTGTATTTGTAATATAATACTGTAATAGCCACTATTGCACTCCTGTAGTGGTATGACATTAAAGTTTGTACAATAAAGGCAAGAGCCTCCAGAGTTTTATCAAATGCATACTGTGTCATACCCTTGAAATATTTTCTATAGGCCTACATGTTTTAAGAGCTGTAAAATATTCTCATTTTGACGCTCAACCCGATTGTCTATGCATTCTGATGGTGAAGTGACTTCAGTGTTAATTGCTCCCTAGGAGAGCAGTGTCGTAAATTAATTTTCTCATAATAAAGAAAATCTGAAGTTTAGCTCTCTGGGTACATTTAGGTCTTCTATTCGTATTAATTAGCACTGGCTAAAAATGAATCCTACAGAAGTCCCATTGAGATAATAAAACAATCTTTTCTTTGGTAAAAAACAAATAGCAGCATTCATTAGAGGTGAAAGCATCTCCATCGGAAACCTCAGAGCGCATCCGTCCACAGCATGTGGTTACTGATGAAAGCATGGAATCCCATCGCCTCCAAGTGAAGACATATTGGAATTCCATAATTGTAAGTGCTGAGGTGCCTTAGTGTGTTTCTCTTTTGGTGGAATGTTTATCTTTACAATAATATTCAATCAGGGGTTTTTCATCCAAGGAGGCAAGTGAGGCACCATCTACTCTAATAATCCACAGTACAAAAATGTAATAGTTTTTAGTTTTTCTAAAGTGACACTGTCCAACAGTGACTCCAGTGGCTAAAGTTATAGCGTGAGGCAGCATCTCTCTTGCCTCCCCTGAGCCCATTGAGTTTCACAAGTTCACACTTACATGTAATCAGATTGAGCGAATGGTATGCATATTTGGTGTGCTGTCCAAGGGGAGGGCTCCGAGCTTTGTTAATAAAACATAATTTAGTGTGTCGTGAGTTTGGTGGGGGATAATTGACAATTTATGGGGAAAAGTCATGTGAGAGGAGGCAGTGCCTCCATTGTGCTATGATTGGCCTATTGTGATTAATCCCATGTCTTTTGTGTGTGTTCCATGTCCACAAAACCTGAAATGACTTTTTAGTGCACAGTCAGCAGGTGAATGTAAAAGTACTAGTGCTGCCCCCTAATAGTCGAAGGCTTAGTCAGTTTTGCTTTCTCTGGTCATGCAATATGAAATATAGCCTTAATGTCGGAAGGTAACGTTTGCTTTTCTGACCTTTTATAACAAGTGTCAGTTGCTTTGGAACATTGGAAGGAGACATGAAGATATTAGAGAAGAGATGATCTCTCAAAGCAGCCCTCTGAAAGTGGTAAATATAATGACACATAAATGAATATAATAATGACCTAAATGAACGACTAATGATTGACTAGGAAAATCTTTAGTTGGGGACAGTCCTAAAAGGTACATCTATGTTTCCTCATTTAATGAAAGTGAAAAAAAAAACTCAATTTCAGTCACAAATATATCATATGACACCAGAAGACTTGCTATATAGTGTATGAGTCGTATTGGCTACTATTATGATACTTTTATGGAACTTTTTGACATTTTTGAAGTTTGACAAGTTCAACCCCTAGTCACCATTCAGGCACTCTCACATATGTTCCTATTGTGCTTTGTGCTTGATATGCCAAGGTCATGGTTCCCAGGGAACACAAATACTGATTAAAAGTATATTGTGAATGCACTTTGCATCTGCCATAGGAATAATGAATGATTGAGTTTGCAGTAACAACCCCAGATCACTCAAGAATGAAAGTCAATCAAAAGTTCATGCAGTAGTCACCATTAGCAGGGATTTACTTTTATGCATTTTGACAGATGCTTTCACACAGAGCATGTTTTTTTCATTCCATTATGCTATTTTTCCATTTGTTTTAAATGTAAATGCTCACTAGATGGATGTGTTTGACCGTTGTACTTATATCTTTTGCAGCGTCTTGCACATGACATGGTGTTCTAAAAAAAAACAAAAACGGGTGCTCAAGTTAAAATAAGAACTTTAAGGCAAGCCTCCAAGGTTAGAGGAAAAAAAGTAATGCTGTGGTACACAGGGAAGGAGACCAGAGGCCATTTTTGGGGTGGATGTCAATGGAGGAGAATCATCACTATGTTGAATTAATTGCTTTTGTGGGAAAATAGCTTATAATTTAACAGCCGGTTGGCTAATCTTCACACTTTTTGCCATTAAACATTAATTTAAGTATTGATCTATTTTTAGAATTTACACGGAAAAAAAAAAGTTTTACAAAGTCATGGACAGTTTTGTGACAAGTGAAATTCAGTTTATGGAACTTCTCATTCATTTCTATGGTATCCTTAAACAGTGATTGAGTGTCACACAACTCTGACAGAAATTCAAAGGCATAATGTGATTGGTAATCGGGGTAGACGTGATCTAAATTGACTGTTATGCTTTCTTCAGTGGTAGAGCCACAGAGGTTATCGTCAAACAAAAAGAAAATCTGGTTGTGAGCCTATTATGCTCACAGATGACGAAAATCACGTGCATTTAGTGCGCAAATAAAAACTGAAGTATACTTGGGGCTTAGGGCACAATGAACATGCCTTTATTGGAGAACATGTACTTTCTCCTCTGCTTCTTGAATAACACACCTCTTCATTTTATGAATTTAAAAGGATCGATGTATCCTGCAAATATGCTTTGCTAGAAAGATGAGTGATAAAAGAACATGTTGAGCACAGCACAATACAAGAAAGGACAGTGAGCCATTTTTGACATATGATCAGACATGTCAAGAAGCATGAAAAAAAAGAGAAATGTATAAAAAATACATGGTCACCCAAACAAAGCTTCAAAATCAGAGCGACTGCAGGCAACATTATTGATTTATTATTGCATGTGCCTGTGCTATTCCTGCACTTTTACAACTGAGCGAGTCTAGCTTTGAAGGATTAAAATGTATGGTGTATAGCTTGCCAATGAATATACGTCAACCCTGTCATCTTTGTCCATTTTGATTCATTTCCCTCATCATTCCTTTACCAGGCATTGTATATTTATGATTTGTGCCAGGCACACCAAACTCGTTTCTAGTATAAAGACTCAAGACATAAAGACATTCAGAAAATGACACAATAAACCGTCTGTGTGTGGGCGATTCTGCACAATTTTGCATTTTTTTCAGAATGAAAGAACAGGGTCAGGAATCATCATGGGGCCGTTACTTCAGTCTTGGACTGCTATGCTGAAACATGTCCTCAAACCGCCCTGTGGGTCTGCAGTTGTTATTTTTACACCTGTGAGAAAAAAGGTTTATTTGTGGCAGTCTTGAAAGTAATGTGTAGAAATGTTTGCCCGAAGTTTGTCACAAAGGTTTGCCAGAGCATTATATTTTTGTAAGGGTTTAAATCTTGAATGTTAACTTGTTTTCTTTTCAGGTTTGGGAAATATATTTAATAATGCTTTCCGATGTTGTGTTAAAATGATGAAATTAAAATTCATGGTATTTTGGGTAGCCTGTGAATCTAACTTACTTTCTACTGTAATAAATAATACAATTACGATTAATCGGGACTGAAGCTGTGAAGTTCCAAAAATTACACAAAAGCACCTTAAAATATTCCATATTTTGCATGCTATAAATCTTCTGAATTCATGCGACAGCTTTCTATGGCAAACACCAAAACTGAGGGTGTTAATGGGATATTTTATCCAAAAATGAAAATTCTGTCATCATTTATTCACCCTCATGTTGCTTCAAATATTTATGAATATCTTCTGTTGAACACAAAAGAAGATATTTTGAAGAATGTGGGTAACCAAACAGTAACTGGTAGCCATTGACTTCCATATGGAACAAATACTGTGGAAGTCGATGGCTACCATTATTCATTACAGCGAGGTGGTCTTTCTGCTGGACCTTAGGCCTGTAGCACCTCCTACGGTGCCTATGGTGGACTATGCATGGCAGGGGCGTCCTCTTCCCTGAGGCAGGCCTAAACCTGACCGCATACCACGTGGTTTTCTGCAGGGTCTTCAGCTGGGGACCACCGCTCATTGATGTTTCGCCCCTTAACCCAGAACATCTCCTGGTGGCGGGGCAGTGAACAGGGACGTCTCCCTGACACCCCCTGCAGCAAAACCTAATTCGATGTTAAGGATGGGTGGCTCGCTCCATCCAAGGCCTGCCCGCCCTGTCTGGACCATGCCCACAATTTGTTGATGTTGCAGTCTTCCCATCACCTTCTGCACCTCCTCCTTAGCCCTCCATTTCCTTCCAGTCTCAACTCTGGCATTTGCATCAGCCACTGCCCTGTCGGAGGAGTCCCTTAATTCCATCACCAGCCTTGCCTTCTCCTGCCTATAGCCCAAGGTGATGGATTTCAGGGGTAGCTGGAGTGAGTTCCATCCATACAGCCCAGCAGCTGAAAAGCACCGTGGTAGGCCAAGCCATTTGCGGATGAAGGAGTTGGCTTTTGCCTCCATCCGGCTTACTGCTGATGAGGTGACTTCACACAGCTTCAGAGGCCACATCACCCATGGGTACAAGGTGAAGTGATAACACCACACCTTGTACTTTCCAGGTAGCTGGCTTGCATTGATCATTGATTGCATTGACCAGCAACAAATGATGACAAAATTTTAATTTTTGGGTGAACTATTCCTTTAACCACTGTGGCAGGGTCAGTGAGTTGAATTCAAGAAAAGACTGATTTGTGAACAAATGATTTGGACTGTTTTTTGAACTGGAATCAAGTGATTCATAGAGAAGATTTGACTCAAAAAACGATTAATTCATGAATCATATATAGTTACTTCTCTAATGAGCACGCCTAAAAGAGCGGATGTCGAGATAGTCAATCAATAAAAACTTACATTTTAGTTTGTTCATCGCATGGCTATTGTATGGCTTATGGAAACTTGAAATATTGCGCAATATAGTCATGTGGCATCTTATGATACTTTTTCTTTATCATTTCTTTATAAAGTCTGACGGTTCTAGTTCTCCATATCCATTTTCATTATATTGGACAGATTGCTCAAAATATTCTTCAAAATTAATCTTTCGTGTTCCTGATGTTGCGAAGAGAGTTAGGATCCTTCACAAAGAATGCATTTCTGTGCTACTAGTCTATTGTTTTTTCTATGTAAACATGCTAGAGAGATGTGTTTGACCATTGTGTTCTTGTCTTTTGTAGTGTCTCATGCATGACACATGCATTTCATCTTTAAAACACGCACGCACGCACACAGGTTTACATTTATGAAAAGTGGGGACATCCCATAGGCGTAATGGTTTTTATACTGTACCCCTGACACTTGAGTTGTAAAATTGAAAAACGTGTTCTGTGTGAATATCCTCTTTTTTCCCTTTGCTTCCTTTGCAAATGTATGTCCAGTTTTTGGATCCATAATCTTCATGAACTTAATGGCATGCTTTTTCTATGAGAGTGATGCTGTACATTAGCCTGATTGGGTTTTTTGTACTTAATGGCTCGGGTCTGGTCATGTGAGGCTGTCCATTGTGATTGAGCAGTCTTGGAACAAAACCACATCTGATGAGCCAACACTCCTACACTTCTCTATTGGAGAATGTCCAAGCTGCCCATCATTTGAGTGCCAGCCCAGTTTCTGAACGGGCCCCGAGTCAAATTAACAGCAAAAGCTATCTATACTGCAGATCAATCCAGATTACCTCAATTTTGAAAAATGCCCTGAAGGTTATCAACACATTCTGTAAATCAAGCATAATATGATGACATAAACTTCAGAGTTTTCTGCAAACAGGAAAAAGGCCAAAGCAAATCTAAGATGCTTTCAGAGGAAAAGGCTGGGAAGAAACGTAATAAAACTGTCCATTACATATTGGCCTCCAGTAGTCAAGGACTGGAAGTAGTCAAAATCTCATACTCTTTAAATAGGTACTTCTTCTGAATAAGTAATTACATTGCAACTGTTAAAAAAGTATTTCAATCATGACAACTCTCTGAACATTTTAGCATGGTGATGGATATGACAATGTTAATGTATTTGGTCTTGGCGGAACAGATCTGCTATACGCTGCTGCTGAATTGCTGCTGCTGTTGGTTATTGCTGTAGTTGTAGATTATTGCTGCTGCTGCAAGCAAGTACAGGAACTTGCTACTGCCAATGCATATGGCGCTACGGTGCCATCAGTATTTAAGACATACTGCTGCTGCACAAATAGCATATAAAATAACCCCGTAGCAGATCTATACAGGTGGAGCTGGGGAAGGTGGAGGGTTTCCGAGAACTCTGAAAGCGCGCTGCAGGAATCTCAAGTGAATGCTAGCCAGCCGTATAAATGCAAGGCAGTAAGCTCATTGGCTGCATATGCAGCATGAACCAATCAGCTTGTGCCAAGTCGTTTAACTCTCTGAATATCATCAGTTACGTTAACACCCCGTCAGAATGCGCCATCTAGAGTTTCATGACTGAACTATATATTATGTGAATATGTGTAGTATGATTGTAATTTGGACGTAGTACATTCGCCATGTCATTGTCATGTGACCAATGGTGTTAGTTGAGTCACTTCACTACCATTTACAACTCCTCTCCTGTGGCCACATGGTATAGTAAAGTGTCCATTGGATGCCCCCCAGAAATAGTTCTACTGTTTTATGAATACTGTGAATTTAGACATATGACTCTATTCATATACGTCATGTTATTCACCTACTATATTCATTCATATTCGGATCCAGCCAAGGTTTAGCTGGTTTGCATGGTGTCAACTGGTAGATGCCATTGTCAAAAACAAGAAGATAAGGATTTTTAAAATGATTGTTTTAGCATAGTTTTCAAGTTAACTGCTTAGCATACGGTCTTAGCATTAGCCTGCTAGCCTAGCCTATACCTACACAGTTATTTTTTCATACTTATTATATGTTTTTGATACATTTTATTTGATGTTTGCTAATGCTACTTCCTTTAGCATATAAAAAATAGTATTTTTGTTCGCTAATGGGGTAACATTATGAAAAGCTATCCACTGCACTGTATGAAATTTTAACGGTAACTATAAAAATTATATGGTAAAAACATGTTAATTAGTAAATGGAAAGCTTACTATATACAGTGAAAAACTTCATACAGTGAAAAAGTAGATTTAACATTTTAAGTCATTTCACACCTTTTAACTCTTGTTAAACTTCTTTAAATTTGAAGTTAAATAAAAAAAGCATATTTTTATGGTAAAGCTATAGCAACCACATTAGTTTCTTCTTTTTCTTCAAATTTTTCTTTGACGACTACTTTTTCGACTTCTACTTCTTCTTCGACGACTTCAACTACTTCTTCTTCAACGACTTCTTTTTTTTTTACTGTAAATCTCACCGACTTTTGGACATTCTGCTCCATGGTCATGGCAGCTGTCATGAATTAAACATGTAATCACTTTTAAAACAAGGGCTTTCTCAACTGTAAAATGCACGGAATCTTGCAGGAATCACAAAACAATCACAATTTATGGGGCTGAGATGTAGTTCCACAGTGAAAGGCTGAGACAGGGAACCCTCCTTCAGATGAGTGTAAACTCAGATTCTGTCCCCAATCCATCAGAGGAAGTTGAGGCTGAGAATCGGCTCTGGCTTTGCCGTCGTTCCCTCATCATGCAGTGGCCAATAATACAACTGGAGTGAACCAGAAGCATATAAGTGAAGGGGCTGACATAGTTGTGTGGGGAGAGAAGCAGTGGGTTATAAGATATACATGGAAATGCACACATGGATCTGTTCCTCCTCCACATCTTCGATATCCTCCACCGCTGCCTGAACAGGCTTAGTAATGGTAAAAAGAGCACTGCCCACAAAATCCACCCTGGTAAAAAGAGAGAGACCGGCAGATAGTTTAATTAGGATGGGAATAGATGACTTTGATGTTTTTAGCGTGTTGCAACATTCATGAGCAGCTTTGTCCTTATTCTTAATGGCAATATAAACGCATCATTCAGAAAGCACAATGAGCTTGATTAGCCATATGCTTTAGCTCGGGCTTTTGAGTTATGGCACAGCTGGGGTAAAGCCACTCAATATCTCTCCATTAGGTCTGAGGTTTTCCTTGCTCATTTCCTCCATCAGTCTATCTCACTCTGGCTCTCTCCACCTCCCACCTCTTCCCACCAAGCCTCATCAGAAGCGAGGGACCGCGTCTGCCTATATTTAGCATTAACATGGCAGATTTTCACCCTCCTCCAGTGGACTCTCATGGAAGGTTGGAAAATATTGTGCTACGATATTGAGTGTGAAAAATATGAGGGGATTTTCTAGTTTCATAACTGTGGAGTTTTGAAGGTCTTATAGAAAATAGAAAAGTGTCAGTACTGCTGAGAGTGTTACGATTGTTTGCACATCAGTGGGGTCCAAAAGAACACAAATACAAATGCTTCTATTTTGAATATTCTGATTGAATACATTTTTAATAATAATAATAATAATAATATTTTTAGAATATTCTGATTTAACACCTTTTTAATAATAATAATAATAATTATTGTTGTTTTATTATTATTATTACAATATTGTTTTTTTTACAATAGTACTTATTAATAGCAATATTCTTATTTCATTTGTTTAGTATTGTGTAGAAATTAATCGATTAAAAACAACATGATTAATAATTATAATAATATTATTATTATTATTTACAATAGTAATATAATATATACAAAATGAATAATAATACATTATTTATAAGTAGTATTAATATTAGCAGTATATTGATATTAATTATAATAATATTAATTATACATACATTAATAATAGTATAATACAATCAATTATTATTATTATTATTATTATTATTATAACACAAATAATTATTTATGTCAGGATTCTGGACTGTTCTGTGTCGTGTTTTGGCCCCGTTTCTGGTCCTGTGGTTCCTTATTTGGTCCTTCCTGTTTCCATTAGGTTCCCTGATTAGTTCATATTTCATTTCCAGCTGTGTTTAGTTAATTATCCTAATTTCCCTGTGTACTTAAGTCCTAGTCTGTTCAGTTTGTGTTTGTCAGGTCTACTCGTTTTCTACTCCTTGTGAACGTCATCCCTGTGCTCTGTGTCTCCCTATTTGATGATTAAAGACTCTTGTATTGTGAATTCTCTGCATCTCCTCGTTCCTCCCAGTGAATTGTGACAATTATAATATGCATAATATTAAATGCATTATTAACAGTAATATAAATATATTGTAATACAATAGAAATACATTATTATAACAAACATAATAATTAGTAGTAATATTCATAATATTACAGTTATTAATAATAATTTAATATAAACAATGTGAATAATATGTTGTTGTTGAATATCAGTATAAGGATATTGATTGATTCGGTATTAAAATCCATTCCCTCATCCTTATTCACAACCAAAGCTATTTCACACTTTTGATTCAACTTGATGTTTCAGTACTGAGCTAGGTATTTTTCCGAAGGGTGAAGAAAATAAGATTATTATTACTCTACACGGCATAAACTGTGCAATTAGCAAACACTTCATATGTGTCTTTCACACCTCAAATGTAGAAGACATAAAAATCACATCAAAGGCCAATTATTACTGAACTAAAGTGTTATAAGTGCAAAAATAAAGTGTGTGATCTTCCATCTGTTTCTTCACAGCGGTTCAACATAGAAATAAGCACTTTGCACATTGCAAAAACTGAGGAGAAAGTGTTTTTTGTTGTCTTTTGTTGTTTTGCCAACTTCTTTTCTCACATTATCCATTATTAATATCTTAAAATGTAATATCTGTATTTATTGTAAAACACGGCTTCAACCCTGTAGCAATTCAGCGGAGTGGAAGTTTAAATTAAAAAACATAAGCAGCATTCTCACTGATAAAAGGCAAGGATTTTCCATGTAACCTAATTAGCATTTGAAAGGACATTTTAATAAAGTCTTAAATGCTATTTTACCACAGTAAATAAAGCCCAGTGACAACCATTATTTTATTTAGGCTTTGTATATATATATTAAACTAACTGTAACACACATTTAAAAGCCAAATGTTGTTGTTTTTGAACCGAAAGTTTTCAAACTCATTTTGATGCATTTTGAAACTTCCTGAACTTTAAGTTCTGTGCATATTCACAAATGTTTTTTGGGCATTTGAAAAAAAAAAAAAATCCTCAGGAAACATCATAATTATGCAGATACCTGACAGATGAACAGTGGTTTAAATAATAAATAATAATAAGGCACTGTAAAGCAGTACAATGAAATGTCATTACCGTTAAGCGGCTACAGTGATGAATTTGAGAGTAACTTAGGCTGTGAAAATTATATAAGTTAAACTGTTTTGTAATCTTTGTGTCACAGTGATGTTCCATTCATGGACTTTGGTTGTGTTTCTTTAATTTCCTGTTCTCCTGTTTAGTTTTGTTCCTTGACCTAGTTTTCCTTAGTTCCCTTGATTAGTTCATTCTGTTCACCTGTGTCCTGTTAATTAAAATCATTATTTCCTCTCTTGCGTTTGTATAAATACTCCTTGTTTAGTTCTCTCAGTTGCCGGTTAATGTTTATGTGTACACTGTGTTGGTTGCCTGTCTTCCCTGTCTGTTCTTCTGTGGATTTTTATTAAAGACTGTGTATTAGTCAGCTCATGCGTTGTGCACTTGATCTCCCATCAGTGAGTGTGACACTTTGGGATATCTCCAAATACTGACAATTATATAATACTTTCCCTCAAGCAAATGTAACCTTTCACGACTATTGAAATAACTAACCAAAAGTAGCAAAGTTACTAACTTACACAATAATTTTGCTAGCGACTCTATACAGTAGCACTGTATTTGAGGTGAACTTATAAGTCTCATGAACCAACCCGGTATTTTTACTTCAAATATCAGGAGACATTCAAATCAGTATAATTATAATAATTGTCTTAATTTAGAAAATGTTTCATTTAAATTACATCATCATAGTGGATGTGATCAAATTTCTAATTGATGTCTGCAAGCACATACAATATTCATAGGCAAATGAGAATGCTCTTAAACAGGCATTTTGAAGAATACGGTGTACATCAAACAAAGTATTTAAAATAAAGGTGAATTATTTATGAGGGTCTGGGATTTGAATCAGTTAGATAAAGAAGGTTCTTTTCAAAACTGTTCAAATGGATTACAATCATGAATCATTGTTTTTATGAGATAACATGGCATGATTCATGTCATACAGCAGGATATTTCCTAATAGCCTAATTGTTGTTGTGCTATAGTATTAGGGTAGATGTTTTATCCTTTTCATCTGATCTGGCCTCTAGTCAAATAGCTAGTCATTATGGTCATTAGCCATGCTTACTATAAACAATCCTCTTATTTAAATGAATCGGTACAAAATTGTTGTAGTTTTATGATGCTGTTTGCCATGTTTCAACTGGGATATAACATAGATGAGTTTTATTAGTTAATATAATGATGCCACCCCAGCTTTATCAGAACAGGTTTGAAGAAATGTAGCATTACATCACTTGCTCACCAATGGATTCTCTGCAGTGAATGGGTGCCATCAGAATGAGAGTCCAAACAGCTGATAAAAACATGTTGATAAGCAAATGTTCATGTTTGGGAGAACTATTCCTTTAAGAGCTTTTAGTGCAGTGAGCAAGCAGTTGCTTTTCTAAAAGAGAAGCTTTAGCGTTAAATTTTGAGGCGCTGTTTGGTTTCCCCTACACTGGACAATACACCGTAAAGGAATATGATTAGGTTTAGCAACAGAGATAGACAAACAAGCCTCTTTCAAAGCTCCTGTGTTTCCACTATGACCCAGAGGTCTGAAATAAATGAGGTCTTATGGGGCAACCGACTCCACAAATTCATTTCCATTCTGTTGAACATGCTTTACTTCTTTTTGACTGTTTTCTGCACTATTGTAAAAACATGGTAAAACACTAATCTTCAAATAACCTTAGAGCTACTCATCATATCTACAGTTTGTTTTCATAGAAAATGCAGTGGGGAATTTTGAAACGAGTTACTTCTTTCATCAAACCGTGCAGTCATTTCATCTTGGTAATGAGGAAAACAGGGTTCAATTACACAGCTAGTACTTTTCCAATTAAAAAACAAACACATTTTTTCCCCCTCCTCTCCGGATTGATGCGTCTGTATTTATTTGCTTTTTTATGGTTTTGGTCATGTTGAACATTAAAGTGTATGATGTATGATGAGTATGATGTTATGACTCTGAAGCTCTTTAAGCCCAAGTCAGATAATTTTAATGAGCAGTGGGTTGTATCTATAGCCCGTGGCTAAGTACTAAATGTCAAGTTAGTGCAAATCAAAATGAATTGATACAGTACATGGCACTCTCGGTTTTGTCAAGTGGCAGCCTAAAGGATGACACGATACAAGAAGGCCATATTTAATAAAAATAAATATTGCTTGTACAAATTCCAGCTAATTATAATCCTCTCACTCTCATGAAAGGGAATGTGAAATTGTGTTTGCGTCCAACTTCGGTTTTTGTGGCCAACTTATAGCGATAGGAAGGTTCATCTAAGGTCTTCTTCATTCCTTATTTATTTCTTGGCCCATAGAACATCACTTGAATAAAAACGAGATGCTTTGGAGACTAGATTTCCAACAAAAATCTCTCATGCGAAGTACATTGTTTGCTTTACATTCCCAAAGTGCTTAAATTTCAAGTGATTTCTTACCTTACAGCGCATTAAGTCAAGACACTAAATGAAAAAAACATGTCTTATTTCAAACTAGTGGTAAGAATGCATCCAAAATACACATTTAATTGATTATTTCATTACACTTTTTCTATTTGTGTAAATTTCAGTTACAACAAATATCCTTAAAGGCAGCATTCCAAAGATTATTTACTCGATTAAAAATCTCCACTTCAGTAGCAACTAATTTTACAGTTTTATTCTTACAAATGTTACATCTGTTGTATATTCTGAATGTTTTTACAGAAGAGTTTGTTCATATATCATTCGCCTCATTTATATAACATTTTATTCCTAAAAACATGGTGAAAATGAAATTTTTCTTGGTTGTCGACAGTGTTTTCTGATTTATGTAGAGATAAAAAGAGTTCTATCATGACAACTCTCAGAAGGTTTTAGCATGGTAATGGATATGACAATGTTAATGTGTATTGGCGGAATAGATCTGCTATGCTGCTGCTGCTGAATAGCTGCTGCTGCAAATACAGGACCGCCAATACATACACCGATACAGTGCTGTGTGAGTATTTAAGACATACTGCTGCTGCACAAGTAGCATATAACCCGTAGCAGATCTATACATACAGGTGAAGCTGGGGAAGGTGGAGGGTGTCAGAGGAACACTGAAACAGTGCTGCAAAATGTTCTAGTGAATGCTAATCAGCCATTTAACTGTAAAGCAGTAGTAAGCTCATTGGCTGCATATGCAACATGAACCAATTAGCCTTTGCCAAGTCTTTAATGCTGTGAATATCATCAGTTTGCAGTAAGCACCCATCAGCCTGCACTATCTAGAGTTTCATGACAGAACTGGCCAAATATCCAGAATCTCCTCTTCTTGTTTAATGCCAACAAAATGAAGCAGGAATTCTGAACCTGACTTCATCCAGTATTCAGATTTCTATTGAAGAAATCTATGCAAATTCATACTTCATATTTTGACTCATCTGCATATGCAAACATCAATGTTCAGACAATTTGTAATACAAAACAATTTTCTTAATGTCCTGGGATCAATCAACAGCATGGTGATATATATTATTTTGATCCTATTCATCTGTGCCTTAAATTAATAGCTTCAATGGTCATTCCAGAAATGACTGTTGTACCCAACATCTTGTGGACATCTTGAAATGTGCTACTAACTGTAATCAATGTGCAATGCCAGGAGAAACCCTTGAGAAAGCCCTGCTAGCTCCTAGATTAGCACTACGGCCGAATCACAGAGCACAGCTGTTGTTGCGTAACTGATCTGTTTCTTAATAACCGTGTAATGGATGTAACATGGTTTTGAATCAGAACACGGACATTACGATTATCTTAATGCTGCAGGCTTGTGCACCATCTGCTGATGTCTATCAATCTTTAAGGTTACTGTAATTTAAAGACTGAATTAATTCAGAATAGATTGTCAGTTTTTTTAGTTGAAAAGAAACCCAAATAAATGTTGCTTATGTCACAAGTGAGTCATTTTGTTATTATAGCAAATCTACCTGTTTTAATTTAAAGTAGATGGTTTTGTCAAGTCAATTATTTGGGCATGTATTTCAAAGGTTTAATCCATTTAAGCAGGAAAATGACACCCCTGCTTAACAAATGTCTGTAATCTGCTTGGTTCAGGGGAAAGAGCATGTTGCACCATAGTGTTGGCAAAAATTTCTGTATTTAAAAAAAAAATAAAAAAATAAATTAAAAAAAGTAGCATGCCAAGAACAACACATTGCTTTCCAAGACTGGCTGAGAAAATTAACGCGAGATTATTTGAATTTCGAATGTGGAAATATTTCTGATATAAAGATGTTTGATCTTAGCAATGTGAGATTTCAGGGGTGCAGCAGCAAATTGAAAATATGTGCAAGGGACATTTGAAAATATACAGTTGGATCCAAGAGTCCAAGAGCAAAAAATTTAAGTTATGATGTACAATTAATGAGAAATATTAGGGTAAAAAAATATTAGGGTTATTATTTTATTAATTAATTAATTTTACATTTTTTATTAATTTTATTTCCTGTCCATTTTTAAATTTAGATAACATTTGCCATCATTTAACACTTTTTAAAAGTTAATCTTTAAAAAAATCTTCAGCAAATTTTAAAATGAATATCCATTTTTCCTACTGTACATTATTGTGATGCCCAATCTGTACATTTAAAGTGTATTTGAAGTTAATTTTAATGTTTTATTTACTTTATACAAATTGTTTATATAATACACAAATGTTCATACAAATTTATTGGCTATTTATTGCTTATCAACCATAACATAAAAACAATACTGGGTAGTAATGGATAACATGTAATCTGGATTACATAATAAGATTCCACTAATTAAATACAGTACTTATAATTAGATGATTTTAGATGTTAAAATGCTAGCAAAATTTATTTTGTTAAAATAATCAGAATTATAATTAGATGTTATTACATGTTAAAATACTAAAATATTGTATTTTGTTAAAATAATCAGAATACACTTGCTTATTGCTTACATGATTGCTTAACATTCACAAAATTTAAGTAAATTTTTCATAATTTATTCATTCTTCCCAAATTTTCCTTTCTAAAAAGCCTATTGCTTATGTTTGTAAAGTCTTTCAATTTTGTGGAATTGCTCACACAGACTGTCCACTAGTCAGGCGGCTATAATTACAAATATTGAGAGGCCATACAGCATAAGCACATTAAATATTTCATCTTTTTTTAGAAAGTGTTTTATCTTATTTTTATTTTAAAAAATTTATTTTATTTAATTATTAGTTTTTTTTTTAAATCAATTTACAAACTCCCTGCAGTTCCTTCACAAACCCCAGTTTGGGAAACCCTGATGTAATGTGATATTTAATGCACTTCATGTTGTTGATAACAAATAATTGAATACATTTTCCTTCTACTTGAATTTTTATATCAGTATTGTGAGATTGTCATATTTAAATCAATGTGATAAAGGAGTTGAATCAATTAATCAAAATTTGTCAAAAATTAACCAGCAATCAAAAACTAGTCAGATTACATTACCTAAAATGTGTAACGTGATAGATTACAATTTTCATCAAATAATTTGTATTCAGTCATGTAATAGCAGCACTGTTAAAAATATTGACTTATCTGCCATAATTTTAATGTCAGTGCATTACGGCAAAAGACAAACATGCCAAATGCCATATCTGTTTTTCATGCACTCTATACGCTTCTGTTCATGTACTCCAAGTAGGTCTATATTACAGAGCTCAAACCTTTTGATGTTGCCTGAGCTGCAGCATCTCCCACCATGTGTGTAGCGGTTTTCTGCAGCACGTGTGGGGCTGATTCTGAGTCAGTATCTGTGTGGGTGGACATCAGCCTACCTGCGGCCCAGGAAGTTGGCCTCATGCTGAGGAGATCTGTAGACGCTATGAACCGTTTGCCAGTCATCAGTGTTCAAGTCAGTGCATCATTATCCCTTCAAACAGTCCTGCTAATGCGAAGCAAAGTGGGGCTCTCCCACACCGCCTGTTATGGCACAACAGAGGTAAAGCTAGCGGTTTGCCAGACACTGTTGAAAAGAGAAGGATTCAGGGTCTCGCTGGCTCAGTGCGACACAGCGATCAGGATGAAAGACAAAGAAACACTTAGTCACATAACCCGCTAAACGAAAACAAGCGGAGAGAGCTGTGCCTTTGAGATAGAGAGAGAGTGAGAGATTGCCGAGAGTTTTAGAGTGAGGCAGGAAAGAGATTTCTTTATTATCAGACTTCTGGTATGTAGTATGTTACAAAATTAGCCATTCAAATTGGAAATGGAACTCTGAATAGGAGAACATTTTGTTTTAATCTTAGTGTTTAATCATAGCGATTTTATCCCCTCGTTGCTAAGGAATATAATGTTGCGATTCAGTATCGAAGCTGCTTTATTAATAAAAGTAGCGTTGACAGCAAGTTTGTGTGCTCCTGAATGTTTCTATGTGTGCGCTGCGCAATTTCTGATCTCTGTTTGCGAATGATGTGTATATATATCATTTCTCGAACATTGGGGGATTACATGGTTACGGCCTTGATATTATCCATGTTATATTGCATCTGCAACAACATTGTACATTTTTATAAATATACGTTTGGTCATTAACTTTTAGATGCATCATTATGCAAACACATGAGGAGAGTTTTCGGGATGGAAGACACACAACTGGCAGATAAATGTGCCTCTTCATTTCTCTCCAATGGATAATGTTAACTGTGACAAGATGATTGACAGGGCAGTTTAAATGGTGACAGGATGCTCGTAACGAAGCAACAGAGTGTATGTTAATGATATAATTATTACGAACCAAAGCTTGCATTCTTTTCTGCTACCCACTCAAAAGTATGTACTTTTTCTTCACAACAAGATTACATTATTTTTGGGCATAGTATAAGTAGATGAACTGGGTTGCAGCATAACATTCTTCAAATTGGGGAAATACTCATTCTAATTTCAAATACTATTTAGGATGGATAGTAGCCTATGTGAATTGGGACGCAACGACGCAACTTTGCTAGAATACCAGCAGTCGATTATCACCACCTAACTGTTCACTATAGATTTTATTTTTATTTTTATGTCTTTATGTCAGAAAAGGAGCTTTATATTGTTGATAAGATATTCATTACTTTGATATTTATAGATAGATATTTAAGAAATCAAAAAGTGGAAAACATTTATATTTGTGAATAAACTGCCACCAGCTGCTTCAGATGCCATTTTTTTCAGCCACCCCAAAATTCATGCACAGGTTTGTGGGATAATATTTGAGTAATTTTGCTGACAAGATTAACACTGCTGAATACATTTGCTGTTAGAGCTCTGCCAAGCTAAAACACATTCATCAACTATTTTTAGTCTTATTTATCATGTATCTGATCCATACAGTGGCTCTTAAACACCTGAAGATCTCACCTGGCTTAATTTGGCCACAAACACAATGACAGTCATACATTAATTGTGGATTAGGTGTCCAGATGCATTTACAGCCACTGGTGAATAAAACAAGCACATACATTAACACTGAGAAATACTGGCATGAATCCTGGAAAGATCATTTCTCATTAAATTATGATATGGTTTAGGAAGGCAGGAGCCTAGCTGACTTCATCCTGGATCCAACCCACATGGGTTTAAAATAACTGTCAGTGAATAAAGACTAAAGAATAATGTTGTTATTTTCAAGCCATTCCAATGTTACAGTCATAATGAATCATCAGCTATATGTCATTCAGTATCGAAGCTGCTTTATTAATAAAAGTAGCGTTGACAGCAAGTTTGTGTGCTCCTGAATGTTTCTATGTGTGCGCTGCGCAATTTCTGATCTCTGTTTGCGAATGATGTGTATATATATCATTTCTCGAACATTGGGGGATTACATGGTTACGGCCTTGATATTATCCATGTTATATTGCATCTGCAACAACATTGTACATTTTTATAAATATACGTTTGGTCATTAACTTTTAGATGCATCATTATGCAAACACATGAGGAGAGTTTTCGGGATGGAAGACACACAACTGGCAGATAAATGTGCCTCTTCATTTCTCTCCAATGGATAATGTTAACTGTGACAAGATGATTGACAGGGCAGTTTAAATGGTGACAGGATGCTCGTAACGACGCAACAGAGTGTATGTTAATGATATAATTATTACGAACCAAAGCTTGCATTCTTTTCTGCTACCCACTCAAAAGTATGTACTTTTTCTTCACAACAAGATTACATTATTTTTGGGCATAGTATAAGTAGATGAACTGGGTTGCAGCATAACATTCTTCAAATTGGGGAAATACTCATTCTAATTTCAAATACTATTTAGGATGGATAGTAGCCTATGTGAATTGGGACGCAACTTTACGTTGTTGCTAGAATACCAGCAGTCGATTATCACCACCTAACTGTTCACTATAGATTTTATTTTTATTTTTATGTCAAAATAACGGAAAAGGAGCTTTATATTGTTGATAAGATATTCATTACTTTGATATTTATAGATAGATATTTAAGAAATCAAAAAGTGGAAAACATTTATATTTGTGAATAAACTGCCACCAGCTGCTTCAGATGCCATTTTTTTCAGCCACCCCAAAATTCATGCACAGGTTTGTGGGATAATATTTGAGTAATTTTGCTGACAAGATTAACACTGCTGAATACATTTGCTGTTAGAGCTCTGCCAAGCTAAAACACATTCATCAACTATTTTTAGTCTTATTTATCATGTATCTGATCCATACAGTGGCTCTTAAACACCTGAAGATCTCACCTGGCTTAATTTGGCCACAAACACAATGACAGTCATACATTAATTGTGGATTAGGTGTCCAGATGCATTTACAGCCACTGGTGAATAAAACAAGCACATACATTAACACTGAGAAATACTGGCATGAATCCTGGAAAGATCATTTCTCATTAAATTATGATATGGTTTAGGAAGGCAGGAGCCTAGCTGACTTCATCCTGGATCCAACCCACATGGGTTTAAAATAACTGTCAGTGAATAAAGACTAAAGAATAATGTTGTTATTTTCAAGCCATTCCAATGTTACAGTCATAATGAATCATCAGCTATATGTCATTCAAAAGTGTTAGTATAAAAAGGCATGAATGATATTAATTCAAATAAAACTAGGATTTTTTTTTTTGCTTAGTGTTTCTAATTTGTCATGAACAGAAGCCAACTATGTAGTGTAATGAACTGCAAGAAATAATTCAAGCAGCAACCACTTAAATCAGCATCCAGACAGCTCAGCTGCTCATCTCCAACTTTGGATCATAAGGAAACCAGGAACACATTATAACAAAAACTTTCCCTTTTTTCTTTACCTTGAGAACACATTTTTGCACTAACAGTGAATGCACAACTGTACAAAGTGATCTGGACATGTAATGCGGTTAAGACCTGTCTGGAATTACTTCATGTACGTCATGTGTTTCCCTGAAAATAATTGCACACCTTAGTACCGTCACGAATTCAGTCCATGGACTTCCGTTTATTCACCACCAGAGGTCACCCTTTCCATTTCATTGACTCTCGCACAACACAAACTGTTGCATAGCACCCCAGACTACATATCCCATCATTCTTTGCACGATTTGCACACTGCACTGATTGCACACAGCTGTTTCTAATCACCCCACTCACTATATAACACCCACTCTAACCACATTTCTCTGCTGAGTATTGTTTAGCCTGTACCCCTTTCCGAGTCTCTTTGCCTTGCCTTGCCTTGCCTTGCCTTGCCTGTTTTCTTGGATTTCTCCCTCTTGTCTCGCCCGTGATTCTGTCTGCTGATCGGTGACTATTCTTGTGTTTTGCCCGCCATATACCTGTTTGCCAGTGTTTTGACCCTGCCTGTTTACCACGTCTCTTAAATGAAGCCTGCAGATGGATCCACATGTCTCACGTCTTGTCAGCCCCATTACAAGTACAGTGGTCTCAATTCTAACTGGGCCACAGCTCTGCAGAGTTTAGCTCCAACTCAAACCTGCTTGGAAGTTTCTAAAAGAGATTGTCTTATTATTGGGAGATGAGAGGGACTGTATTACTTACCATTGGAAAACGTGTAATGATAACTTGGATCGCAAGAGGCACCTCAGCCAATCATACAATGGCAGTGACGTCAGTGGCTGGCTTTCACAGTTCTTCGACAGTCAGTTACTGTTTACAGTTGCACAGTAAAAAAAAAAAAAGTGTGATTTGCTGGTCATTGCAATTTAAGATTTAGGTTTTATTCTGTTCATTAAAAAAAAAAAAAAAAAACAGCTTGATTGGGCATATGATAACACTAATTCTAGTCACTAAAAAAAAATGTAATTTATTTGTTGAAATCTGGAAGCCATAGAGAGAATACCTTTTTATTTATTAAAATATTTTTCTACCTTTATTCATTAAAAAGCATTATATCATCATCATACGCAGCAGTCACAAGTGGATTACGTTTCAAATCTATTAAACGTAAAGAGATTTTTTTCAGTTCAGTTCAAATGTATTTGTATAGCAGTTAATAAACAATAAATATAGTTAGAAATAATAACATATAACTAATAAATAGTTACAAAGCAATTTTACAGAGAATATTGTAAACCCCAGTGAGGAGCTAAATGCAGCAAATACAACATAAATACAAATTATTTTCTTTTCACATGTGTTGCAAAACTCAGAAATACTTTTTTGAATTTTATGTAAATTTGTTTTCCATTTGTTGCAAAAAACTAAAATAACTGTTATTAAAGGGATACTCCACTCAAAAATGACATTCCCAAAACACTGAATAAAACCCCCTGTGCTATAACATAGACAAACCCACGACATGCACACATTATAAACTTTTCTGCTTTCCTTTTCTTTAAAAAGTCGAACATCTTATAGGGAACAAGGTCTACATGGCAAATCAAGGCATTATAGTGAATAGTGTGTAAATTTCATTACCAGCAAGAGGAAAAAATAGCTATGTGCTCCAGATAAATAGCAAAGGCAGTAATAGTTTACACGTGCATAGTCCAATAGACTAACCTGAGACTTTTTAAAAATACAGTCATTCAAGCTTAATGGGATTTTGCATTATTTTTCAGCAATGAACAGTATCTACTTTACACTTTGTGTCCCAGAACTCCATATAAGTGTTAATAAACATAAGATCTTGTTATTGAATTTGCCATCCTGATGCTCATGAAAATACTCCTGAATATATGTATAGCCCTGAGTATAGAGCTCTTAAACTGATTTGTTCGCTAGCTGCTACTATTGTTGTGCTGAGTCCAGCGAGAACAACTGTAGAAATGAATAAATGTATTGAATACAGAAAGATGAAATTCCAGCCATACGTTTTTCAAAGGGCTGGGATGAATATTCAAGGCTTGGCTCAGAGGTCAGCTTATGGAGTGTTGTTCTACATGCAAAGTTTCATTGATCCAATAATGGCAGTGATCTAATATTCAGTATGATGTTCTTGCCAATTCAATGTAAATTGAAGCTCTTTTTAGTGAGTGAATGTAAGCAACCATATATGAAAACATCCTAGCAGCCACTCCACACCAAATTAGTTGTCCATTTACCATTTTTTTTTATTTTTAAGTGCTTTTTTCGTAAAATGACCATTTAAAAACCATATATAAGCCCTTGCACAATCCTTTTGCATATTATGGTAATGATCAGAAATCTGTAGTGAATCCTGTGGGTGTAAACTAAAACATTCACAGCCACTGCCTTCTGGCGGTTTCATCATCGTGTCAATAGTGTGTGCTCGATGTTTCAGTGATCTTCTTCTCATAAGACATTCCCACTATAAACTGAAATTATTCATATCTGTGGGTGTTTCTAACAAAGGTGGGTTGTAAGTTTCGGGTTGCAAATTGAGACATTTTTGTGCCCTTCAGTGACAATTCTAGTACTGTACTTATTGCATTTATTCTAGTACAGCACTTATTGGGGACATGTAGTGATGGGTAATTAAGTCAAATTATAAGTGAACAATTAAAACCAATGACAGGAAGTCACAGTATGTCCAACACCTTACAAAGCTGGATAAAATAATTGTTAGAATATTTTTTATTTATAATTTTTTAGTCATTTTAAATGACAAAATTACCTTTTATAATAATATTTTATTTATAAATGTATATAATATAAATAAATATATATATACTATCTGTCTAACTGTTACAATGCTGATAAAATAACTTATAAATATCCATTTACAGAGGGTTACGGGGCACAGCCAACAAAACAATGCACTATTTATTTATTATACTTAGACATTACAGAAGAAGAATGCCAAGATGAATTCTATTCCATTGCGAAAATCATAAGACAATTTGAATGATGCGATTTAGCCATAAAACACTAATAAAATGTACTTAGCACACAGAAAATATATTTATATTATTTTAGCAGATGCATGCTAAAGTGATTTGAAAATGAGAAATAAAAAAAGAAAATATAAAAATAGCAAATAATTATACATTACATAAAGTTCCTTGTACAGTAAATATTAATTTTTTTCTACAAGGGAAAATTCATGATTCATTGCTCTTGTATGTAAACCTAGTTGCTGCGGATTGCAATGTGAGCAATTCATTATCGTAAACAATAGAATGTGGCTTTTTTACCCATTTGGACACAGTAACAAATGAAGCCAGCCCATGCAGTTTTTTTTTTTTTTTAGCAATACTTATAAATTATAAGTAGATAAATGATCCAAGTGCAAACAAACAGTAGTAGCTTGTGCTGAATGTTCACTGCATGCCTATAATGTATTTTCCCATTGGACCTCCATTCACCTGTGAGTGCACTGAGGACAAAATCATCACGTAACCGCAGTTATGCCGTTTATTATGCCTGTGAATGTGAGCAGCACTGTATATGGAAATATCAAATGGCCTGTCGAGTTCCTCTGCAGTGTTTCACAAAGTGGCTCTCAAATGAAGAGGTCGGGATCTTGGAGAAAGAAGCCTCTTGGGGCGTCTCTGATGGCAAACAGAGTCTGTTCCATAGTCATTCAAGTAAAGGAGCGCTGCTACGGGTAATGTTAACCACAGAACAGAGCTTACAGGAAAATAGTCTCACATTCTGGTTTGCTGAACGCTGTCAGGACACCCTCTGATTACCCCCAGCATGTTATCTATAAGCAGTGTTTATCCAAGTGTCAGCAAGGCAATGAATCAAGATGCAGGCATCATTTTCCCTGTCATCCATTATCTAGCTGCCAGGCATTGTCAAATACTGAGAAATCAATTAGTATGGAGAATCTTGACAGCAGATTCCACCGACCCTCATGATTGCCCTACTGATAGAAGGAGACAAAGTGTAAGTAATGAAGACGGCCACCCACGACCCTTCTGTGCCTGAGAATATCTCTGTCTGCGGTCCACCAGAGCTCCTGGAGCCTGGATCATGGACTGGGATTGGAATAGTAATCCACATTTAGTGATTAAATGATATCCAGTTTAGTGATTAAAGTAGTGGACTTTTGATCTCTATCGCTCTTTTTTTATGTTCCTTGAAGCATTTCTGAGGGTCTTGATTAAAGGGGTCATATGATGCGATTTCAATTTTTTCCTTTCTCTTTGGTGTGTTACAAGCTCTTGGTGCATAAATCTGTAAAGTTGCAAAGACGAAAGTCTCAAGTGCAAAGACATATTCTTTATAAAAGATAAGAGTCAACGACACCTACCTAAAACTGCTCGTTCTAACATGCCCCCACATGTCTACGTCACAATGTGGGAAGATTTGCATAATGCCGCCCAAATGTTCTCGCAAAGAAAGAAGGCGTAACTTTTATTCTCGCTGCCATGTTGTGGAGTCGCTGTGTGTTTCGTTGTGAAAGCGAAACTACTTTGTTTGGCCTTCCAAAAGAGGACACAAATAGAAATCAGTGGTTAAGTTGTATTTACAACACTGTTCCAGAACAGTTCAATCCAAATATTCAGATGTGTGCTGCGCATTTTATGGAGGATGGATGAGGACTGTTTCCTGAACCAGTAGCCTAATGCGTCTGTGGCACAAAGGCTGTTTCTATAAAGTGGGGCAGTTCCAACTCTGCAAGGACAGACTGGTGCTTCTGACTCACAGCTTGTAAGTAAGTTTTTTATATTTAAATAATTTGCCAATGATGATTCAAACGCGAGTTTTGAGCAGTGTAGAGTAGGCTTGTTGTTTGTTGTTTCTCCGATCAAAAATGCACACATGGTTTTACGTTTATGCGGCTCGATGCAACGCAACGCGTAAAAAGACAGTATAAGTCATTATAATCTGAAATTATGTCGCCACTGGATGCAACAAATGCCTCGTTTGTAATGGGTTTTATTGGTTTTGTCTTGTCTAGTGATGTCTGGATCGCAAACTAATCGTTCTATTTAACCGGATCTTCTTAGTGAACTGGTCGAACCAGTTCACCAGATCGAACCGAATTGTTTGAAACGGTTCGCGTCTCCAGTACGCACTAATCCACAAATTACTTAAGTTATTCGGTTTATAAACGTGCCTGACACGCCGGCGTCTCTGACGTGAAATAAACCAATATCCCGAGTTATTCAGTTACTCCTAACAGTACATTGACTGAACTGCTAAAAGAGAACCGATGATGGGATGTGCACGAGCAGAGCAGCTGGACTGAGTCTCGTCCTGCTGGGAGACGGCATCACAGTATGTTAAGGGACGTTACATTTCCGTCACACGCTTGAGGTATTCGGTCAATCACAACGCACTGGATAGCTGGCCAATCAGAGCACACCTCGCTTTTTTTGAACGATGAGCTTTGTAAAAATCGACACTTTTTAGAAAGGCGGGGCATAGAGGAGAAACAATAATGTACATTATATGGAAAATAATGTGTTTTTTTTTACCTTAAACCGCATAAACACATTTCATTACACCAAATACACAACATAATGTTCTTTTTAGCAACATCATATGACCCCTTTAATACAGTATCTGCATTTCATGTAAAAACAAGGGAGACAGCATCTGAACAAAAACAACATTCATGTAGTCTTTATAAATCAATTATTCTGATGCATCTTCTGATTTGAAAAGCTGGTTTGTTCCAATCTATTCTTGTGCTCTTACTGACCTGACTTTTAATATAATTCAAAGCAAAGCAAATAGTTTAAAGCCACAAAGAAATACCAACTTAAATTTAAATACTTTAATTTAATTTGAATGTCATGGTTGGAACATTGGTCTTTCTGCCCAACCTTGTTGGTAAATGTAAATGACATGGAGCTGGTTTGGGAACATAAAATGAGTACGTGTTGATGAGATTTCTACCTGTGAATCAATCCAATTCTATGCTCCATAAGTCAATTATTTTATCACAGGCTCTGTTAACAAGGTGCAACTACAGTTCTTGATGCTTTCGAAATGTTTTTTGGCAGATTATCTACAAGTGAAAAGGACAAAATAATGTGCTTCTTTCACAACTTTTTCTCCTATTATTTTTTCCCCAACTCAGTTCCATCTTGGCTGTCTTAGACAATATTTTCACAATGGAAAAAAAAATTATTCTTGGACCTTTTGCACATTGGCAGTCGTGATATGAGTGGATTAAGGATGCTATTGCATTATTTGATCTCTTGCCGCATTGAAGACATGCTGATAATTTTAAGCAATGGAATAAATTTTAGAAGGGGATTATTCAGTTTAAGCAGTGCAAGTAGTTAGGAACAAACAGGCAGTAGCCGATGGCAATGTAAGGATGGACGACGGCAAAACAAGGTCAATGCTAGCAGCATAACTTAATTCATCATTGTGTTAGCTGCTGTGTCGAAAGATTTTTATTTATTAACTAAACCACTGACAAATGTAGGACACATGCACTGACATTAGCAAGACTTTAAATTAGCGGAAAGACTTGTAATGAGAGTTTCTTAAATATCTGAATCATTTAATACATAACTGGTTAATGGTTAAAGAAACAGATCACCCAAAATGAAAAATCTCTATACAGTAAGGACTAGTTGTTGATTTATAAAAAGCATATTGTCTTTTGAGCATGTAGAGAGAGTGAATGATGGATGTGATAATAAGTGGTAAAAAACTGAGCTCAGACAAGAAACCAATTGTCACCCATTTGTCTCGAAACAATACCAAGAGTTTTGCTATGCTGATGCAAGCCAATTACATGGCTCTCAATACCTCTCCCAGAGTGTCATAAATATTTCATGATTATGAGACATCATAACAGGCATTCTGGATGAAGTTCACACATTACATCACACGCTGCACTTCAAGAAAAGTTCTAGCCTTAATGTTTTTTTTTGCCTTCCTTTGGGAATATCTTCAATAAGCGTGTGACATTTTAAATATAATAAAGAAAATCTTTCATAGCTGATAATTTCTGTCTGCTCCATTTGAGTGATTTAGAACTTGAACATGGGACGGGCTGAGTTGTCTTTCTATTGATGGCCTTTAATAGTCTTCTTTCTGAAGGAAATCTGCTGTTTTACCAAGCTAAACAACTCATCACAAGTGAAAGTCAAATTGTCATATATACAAGGTACAAAAGTCAGTACCTTAAAGGTACGTATTGGTACCTAAAGTGTACATATTAGTACCTAAATGGTACATATTTGTACCTTACCATAAATGTCCCGCCCTGACAACTTTTTGACAACTTTTGTACCTTTTTTTTCCGGAATCATATCATGCATTTTCTTTTATTTGTTTTTGTTAAAATTTCCACCTCCTCTCTGACCCTTAGAATTACACAGGCCCTAACACAATGAATTAAATGTGATTCTGTGAATGTGAATTTTGAAGAAGAAGAAGAAAGACTGAACTAGTATTTTCTTGTAAAATGTACTCTAATCATCTTTCTTTACAGCTTTGAAAAATAAATTTATTGATTTATCTTACTGAATCAAGAATATATGGCACAACCAGAGTAGCCCGATTCACATAACAAATCACTATTTCTGATGAATTTGAACTATGAACTATTTCTATTTTTAGTGAATATATGGATGTCATAACATTATACACTGCACTATACACTTTCTAAAAACATAGATTCAAGCACAGACACCTAGACTTGCAAACATGTACATGCTACAAGCTCGCGCACAAATTATCACGGCTGGTGAAGTGTAACTAAACTTGGCAGCAGAAAAAGGAGGATATTTACAGCTCTCAACAGCTTGCTGAAAAAGCAGGGAAGGCATTAATTGCATTGCTCTGTTGCTGTCTTGTATGTACTGATCAACCAAACATAACACTCACTACAGCACACTGTGAGCACAATAACTTGGATGCTAATCAAATAATAGGAGAAGAGATATAAGGATGGAAAACAAAACCCAAAGAGAGCAAAGAGATGGCACTAGTACATGGACTAATAGTCACCTGTCAAAGGCTTAATCACTAATGCCGTCTTCCAGCAGGCTCTTTCCCAGAGTGAACTGTACTTATTCGGGTCTGTTCGATTAAAGGTAAATGCATTAATATGGAAAGTAGGAGAGGTTGGCATGTGACCTTCCAAAGGACACAAGTCAGAGTCATTTACGTCAAAAGAAAACCTGACTTCTAACAAACATGGAAACCCATTTGACAGTTGTTTTCTGTTGGTGCCAGGCACATGATTTTTCATTTGCTTGTCTTTATGTGCTTTTGGATAAGAGAGAGTTTGCTGTTTTGGACGTTTTAAAGCTGGTCGATTTCTGTTCTCTGGAAGTGGGTGCAGTCATTACATTTTTCTGTCTTTTTTTTTTGTCAACAGTTTGGAACTGGTCTGGCCAGTTACAAGCAAACTTAGCTGTCAAACACAAACACTGTACACCATGCTGTAAGCGTTCTGCCAAGATAAAAAAGTAAATAGGTAAATAGGTCAGCATTAGGTCCGGTGAGAATATGCAAGTCTTGCGAGAAACAATGTTTGTTTACAGGAGCAAAGAAAGCAAAGTTTCCTTTGTTTAGCAAAGGAAAACCAGTCTCCTCCTGGCTTATATCGAAATCCTCCGACATTTTTCTTTATAAATCCTTGTTTTGTACTTCTTGACCGGTGTTTTGTTTTGCTCTCTCCTCTGCACTTCCGCGTTCGTCACTTCTCACCGGAGCTTGCGCTATGCCTATGTCCTATTGGAATGCCACTCTCTCGTGAACATTTGTACGACAGTTAGCTAGAGATTAACGTTTATAAAGTTTTAAATATGGATATTTTTCTTACAAAAATGCATCAATTCGCTTCAGGAGGCCTTTATTAATCCCCTGGAGCCATGTGGGGCACTTTTTATGAAGGATATTTTTAAATATAACTCTGATTGTATTCGTCTGAAAGAAGAAAGTCATTTACACCTAGGATGGCTTGAAGGCAAAGTCCCTTTAAAGGTCCCCTGAAGTGCCTTGAAACACGCAGCACTGTTCTATGTGGTGACGTAATTTCAACTGAAAAAGGAAGACAGGGCAGGACATATCGAGCAGCCCCGCCCCCTTTTTAAATTAGCCAATAGCATTTTGTTTATATCTGCATGGGTCACTCAGAGCCGTTGAGCTCGGTAAAGTCGCATTTGACAGCCACAGTCTTAATAGATTACCCCCTAGATTCAATATGAAACTCTTAGTAAAACAAAATAGTGATCATAATCATGCTGAGGCTGTGTAGTTTTAAAAGTGTTTAATATATGCCAACTTGCGCCAACTTGCGTCTCTGGACCGGAGCCAAAGTCAGACTGAGCGCTGCCACGGTTCGCATGACACAACGTGAAACCAGACCTCATTTGCGCCAATTGAAAGCATATTTACTCTATCTGAATCGTTCCCTATCGCCTACAGTGTGCACTACGTGCCATTCACTGTACAGAAAATACTACACTGTGAACAAGCGACCGATCTCAGCTGCAACTTCAGCGTCTATTTACAGTGTAAGGGGCGGGCACTTCGGCTTATAGAGAGCGTTTGATTGGTCAGAAGATTTGATGAGAAGATGAAGTACGATGTGACGTCAAAAAAAATCGTTGAGCCGTTTTGGCGGAAGTGACTAACTAAAAGCTTTGAATGCTTATATCTTCTAAATGCTAATTTTGTCTCTGTTTCGCAGCACACTGTCTTATAGATAACCTTAAGACTAACATATTGATACTAACACCCAAAAAAACTTTAATTTTGATTTCATGGGGACTTTAAGGCAAGTCATGTCACTCGGCGGCCATCTTTTAAATGCCTCTCGGGCATGCAAGTGCAGCTCCTATCTCTTTGAATGGGGAAACATCAAACTCTCCAAAACTGTTCACCAAACTCACAATTAAATTTCATATTTGAAATCACCAATGATATCTGACAGCAACTGTCTTATAAATGTTGTTTCTTTTGCTCAAATAGCGTTAAAAATAGCGTATTTTTCAGGTTAGACCAGCCAGGGCACAGTCCTAACTGCACTTCTCAGAATGCTGACTGTTTCTATAGCAACCGGGACTTCTAACGGCAGCTGCAGTGATGCGGGGAATTTACTGATTATCGATTGGCTCTTTTATTCAGAAGTCGGGGCTTCCTTCGATAGAGCGGCGTTGCATTTTTCCCCATTCAAAACTATATGAGTGACACGTCTTGGGTATTCAATAGTCTTTGTTGAGGGTGAGTAAAACATGGGGTAATTTTCATTTTTGGGTGAACTATCCCTTTAAGATAAAAAGAGGACATAATTAAACCTAATTACATCTGTTATATTAAGCCTAATATACATGTTGTATTCACTTGGTAACACTTTACAATAAGGTTCCAATTGTTAACTATATTTAATGGATTAACTAACATATGAAAATAGTTAGTTCCAATCCTTGATTCTGATCAACAGCTGTGTTTTATTCACGATAAAGCACGGCTATTATCGCTTCACCCAACGGTTCTGTAATTCACTGCGCGACACCCTTAGCAACATAATCAATAAAGCATCAAAACTGTTCCATGTATTATGTACCGTATTTCAGCTAAATTAACTATTTATTATTTATGTACTGAAACAATTAGCACATTAATAAAAAATGTATCAAAACAAAAACAGAGGAATGTTATCTGATAAATTCTTTCAATGTGATGTATTAAAAACAATAAACACTATTGGCTGTTTTTGTTTGATACCAACAACATAAAGTTATATAGAGCCTGTCCTTGAGTTTGAGCTTATTAAAAGGCAAAAGCAAAGCTAGGCATGAAGCTGGAGGAGGAACTGAAAAAAGCACATTACGCTGAGATTGTGTGCGCACAAAGACTGAGAAACACACACTGTCTGCACTCTACTGTATACACATGTGACTTCAGAGCCGTCTTCTGTCTCTAATGTCACAGAAGGTGCACAGAGTAACAGCACTGGGGCTCAACCCTTTATCTGGCAAAATAACTTAATTATAGATATGGATCTAAGCATGTGGCATGTGTAATATAAAGACATTAACTCTAAGGAGCCGCTCTTCACGTGTCTCTGAACAGTACCAGCACACGTCCCCATGAGATTCAATCAAAACTGACTCGGTTTACCTCCTTAATGCATGTTCCTGGTCTTACTGTACATAATTCATCAAAGTATGTTGTTTCAAATAAAAAATGAAATGTTTTGTCTTTGTAATCTTTTATATCGAAATATCAGTCCTCCCATCTGACCATCTTCAGTGTGTACAGTAACATCCACTATTTACAATTCAGTTTATTTTGATGGATAAAATGAGTCCCACCCTACATTTTTTCTCTTGATGGATATTCTTTTGCATATAATATGGCATATTATAAAATAGTTTGTGAACAATGCTGGAGAGTTTACTTTCCAAGCTAGTTAAAGTAGTCAAACTGTAGCTACACTAGCCACTGTGTTGTACTTTAAGCTACTAACAATACGTATATTTACACTGAAGCTATTTACGGAGGCAGTGTTGTTTTGGATGCATATTATATTAGCCTATATATTATGCACACTAGAGATGAAACGGTATGTAAATTTCTTATCTCAATTATAGCGACCAGAATTATCATGGTTATCAGTATTATCACGGTATTGTTAAAATGTGCTGGAAATAAGTACTGGCACATAAATCGTTTCACTAAGTTTTATATTTAAAACCAACAATCAACAAATAAAATTACTTTTTGTTTGCATAAACACTAATTCTGTCAGGACCACTATCATCAAAGATGATAGACAATTAGCATACAGTTTGGATTGGCGGTATGGTCCTGTTCTGGGCAAGAACTCCCTGCGCATCCATGCAGCCTAGCATGGATGAGAGCAGGGAGAGCAGCAATAACCCCCCAAAACAAAACCATATGCTGATATCCCCCAACACAAACTGATAGCAAAATCTCAAAGCCTTAAGCAACAAGCATGTTGCCCTTAACCAAATTACCAAAACAGTGTGTTGCCAAAACCCGCATAACCTGTAGCAACAATCATGTTGACTTTAACGGATGACCTAATGAGTATGTTGTCAATACCTTAAAAGCTTAAGCAACATGTTCTCAATAACACCAGATAGACTTAAGAAAACATGTTTCCCATTCAACTACAGCTTTAAGAACAAGCATGTTATGAATAACGACCGGATTGCTCTGGAACAAGCATGTTCCCAACAATACAGCTATACTTAAGAACAAGCATGTTCCCAATAATGATCAGTATAAGAAAAATGGTTCTAAACAGTACCAGAAAAGGGTTCTTCAGCTTGTAAAAACAGCAGAACCCTTTTTAGTGCTAAATAGAAACTTTTTATAGGGTTCCATATAGAACCATGCTTTGAAAATGCCACATAGGACCTTAATGGTGTTATAAATAACTTTTTTAATGATAGTTTTTCATTACTATTAGTGCATTATTATAAGTAATATTTGTATTATTTGTATATATTATTTATTAATATTGGTCTTATAATATCTTGAAGTGTCTATTAAGGTTTTACATAAAAGCAACAACAACATCAATTGTCAGTTAGGTACTTTTATTTTTTTAATGACATGCGAAATTGTAGCAAAAATGACAATGTTCTAACAACAGTTATTAGCATAATACATTAATGAATGAAAATGGACATTGAACATAAATAAATGCTAAAATAATTAAAACAAAATATAACATGAAATAGTGTACTGAAGACAGGCTCCAGTGACATCTTCACATATAATGCCTTTAAGTTAATCTTTATCTGTATTTTGGTGTGATTGAATGGCAGTTTCTCTCTGCAGATGATGATGATGTTGTAGGATGTGACAGCATCTGAAATGCACAATTGAGTTTAGATATACAATGTGTCTCCTTTCATCTGTTTATGTGAAAGCAGTTGTTTATGAAGGCCAAAAGTAGTATGTGAGCACTTCACAATGTTAAAAGGAACAAGTAATACAAAGTCATGGGATAGCTGGGTATGTTTATGCAAAAACCTAGTAATAAAAAAAATCTAACAAAATAGACCATAAATTCAATAGCTTTGTTACTTAGTGAAGAAGAGGAGAGTAGTATCCTTAACTGAACAGAGCTAACATGTTCTCTTAAACTAAAAAGAGAAAAGACATAGAAAAACCAATTAGCATTTGAAAGTTATAATTTATAGACATTTTAAGAAAGAAACTATTTACCTGTTGAGAGTGTGCTGACAGTCTGTGTAGTTTGATGGCTGAGCTCCAGAAAATCAGTAATGAGGCATCTTAGAGTGTAGCCTCGGTTAGGGTTTTACATTAAAACAACAACAATAACCACAACAGCAGCATGTTGTGTGAATTAAGAATGTTTTTATTGACTTAACAACAGTTATTAGCTGAATACATTAATGAATGGCAATTGACATTGAACAACTAAAAAAAAAAAAAAAAAGATAAGAACATGTTTGTTTGGAAACAAGTTACATTTTTAAAGCTAAATTTGTATTTCGATTTTAAGAATTAAATCATTTACCTGTTGAGAGTGTGTTGACAGTCTGTAGTTGGATCACTGAACTCCAGAAAATCAGAAATGAGATGCTTTGTCAGTTACAGATTTGAAAAACAAAAGAGCGGGAATATAGAACCTTAAACTCTAACACAAAGAACCGTTTCATCATAAAAGGGTTCTTCAGAATGCTATGGTTCTAAATAAAACCATTACTGCATGTAAAGAACCATATTTTTTAGAGTATAGTTTAAGAACAAGCATATACCCAATACAACTACAGCTTAAGAACAAGCATGTTCCCAATACGACTACAGCTTTTAGAACAAGCATGTTCCCAATACGACTACAGCTTTTAGAACAAGCATGTTCCCAATACGACTACAGCTTTTAGAACAAGCATGTTCCCAATACGACTACAGCTTTTAGAACAAGCATGTTCCCAATACGACTACAGCTTTTAGAACAAGCATGTCCCAATAACAACCAGATAGGTCTGGGACAAGTGCGGTCCCGACAATACAACTATAACTTAAGAACAAGCATATTCCCAATAACAACCGAGAGCTTAAGAACAAGCATGTTTCCAAAACGACTAGACAGAACAAGCGTGTCTGGTACCAGAGCAGAATCAACGCTGAACGGACGGCTGCATCCAAAACTGGAAAATACTTCCTTTGGAGGACACATTTCAAGGTAGGAAGACATCAAGACACATCAAATCCAATGTTAGCTTCACTTCCTGCCTCATGAGATACCTTCATCTGGTCGATATTTAAAGGCAGAATAGATGCATCCTTCGCTGCCTTGATACCCACAATCCTGTGTGTCCTATCCTGTGATGCTTGAGCAAAATAAAGATGCCGTCTGAAGTTATTTCTAGCGAGAAATCAGTATTAAGTAATTAAATATTTGCTTAGTTATCACGAAGCTCGTTCTATTTTGTTGTAGATCCTTTAACATTAAGCTGCCTCAGAAGCATGTCCGATATCAGTTTCATGAGTTACCTTCATGAACAAACGCTGCCTGCGAAGTCATTGGCTGATAGGCAGCATGTCAGCAGCCTAGGTTTTCGGATGCAGACGACTTCAACTGAACAACGACCATTTACCATTTTCTCTTGGAGCTGCGCTGCAGCAGAATTGATTCCGTTTGCACCATGGTCGTAATTTTCTGCTGCTTAAATCTGTGCTGTAGTGCTATAAAATAAAGGCGACTTGACTATGTTAAAGGGGATATAACTCACACAGTTTCGGACAATCTCATGTTAATCTTGAGTACCTATAGTGTAGTATTGCATCATTAACATCTCTGAAGAGTCTTCAGTTTTATCAGATTTATAACAAAAGATACAGCTTACGATTCTCTCCGAAAACAGCCGAGCTCCTGGAGGCGAGCCGTGGGCGGCGCTGAAGAGTCACGAGCACTTACGGGATGATTGGCAACAAACAAAGACATTTGATGCAGATTTACAGAAGTTCCTAGTCATGACCGGGATCTTTTATCGCTGGGACTGCTCTGTCTTTCAGTATCAAACGATGTACAAATCCAGTGTCAGAATGTACCTTCTTATAAAACATTTGTCACCGAAGTGACGGGAACAACAAACACACGCGTGAAACTCCGTTGCTGCCCCGGAAAAAAACAAATTGCATCCACTGTTCACATATAATTGAAGAAGGTTATTTTTTCCTCACATCCAAAAACACACATCTTTAGAGACAGTCTTCTCGAGCAAGTAACTGCAGCGCTGCCGATGACTTCAGTAAAGTAGGCTGCACACTTGACGATTTTCAAATATTAAAAGATTTTAAAACCATGGGAGACCACACACATGAAGACAGTTCAACCGATTTTTAGCCTTATAATCCTCTGAATGTGCACACTAGATGATTAGACCAGACCACGAGACCACACACTTGATGATTGTAGGAACGATTTCACAATGACACGAGATCTCACGGACACTCGCGAGATCAAACGTGACTAGACACGAAAAACAAATAGAGGACAATCGATGTTGTCAGCTGGCTCTACCGCATTCTGTTGTACAGTGAAAAACAAAAAGTATAGAAAAGAATATCGGTGATGTTCTCTGCTTTCATGGCATGTTTGTGGCTGCCAAGTTTCAGCTATAGAAGCACGCAACATCCGGTCTTAAAATGGCCTTAAAATCCTCCAGCCTAAGTTAACCATGAACAAAACGCGTAGAGCGGCTCGCTCGAGTCGCTGAGTGCGCGCGCGTGCATAAGAATCCAACTCTTAACAGTGTAAACAACTCAGAATGCATGAAACAGCATTAGACCCCCCTTTAAGCAAAGCATATGCAGCGATAAGCATGTTGCCAGTGACAACAGATAAGTACCGCATATTGCCAATAGGTCACATAAACTAGCACAACACAAGCATGTAACTGAAAACAACTAAATGAGCCTAAGCAATACAGATAGCCTTAGCAACACGCATGTTGCCAAACCTGAGAGCATTAAAAGGACCTTAGCTTGTGAAGACGTTCGAGAGAGTGAAACAAAGCAGCTTTGACGGGGATGCTTGATCTCTTGATATCCTTCTTGGGGATGAAGTTCCCATCTGAACTTGTTCTTCCGAGTCAGTTACATAACTCGTGGAGTCCATGTCAATAATGTAGCGATGCGTGAAGTAATGCTAACTCAGTTACTTCTGAATCAGGCAGCTTATGATCAATGAGGTGAATTCACGTGTTTAAGTTAACGATCTTGAATGAATCGGTGAGTCTATTGGGAAATTAATTCCACTCACTAAATTCCTGATTCCTGCTGATGGTGTTTTGCCTGCCGAATTTGCCATTTAATTAGCTATTGAGCAATGCGAAAACTGCTGATAATACTGAGGGACCTTATATATAAATGCTTAGATATAGGTGTCGTATTCCTATAGACTAACGTGACCTGCCAGAACTGACGCTACACTTGATAACAATAACATTACCAATGATGTCTGGAATTTAAATGACAACATGACTGACAACAGTTTATCTAATAACATGCACGAAATGTTCAAATAAAGCTTTGAAAAAGTTTCATTAAATGGTAAACCTCACATTTCAGCCTTTGAATAAAGAAAAGGGGTAAGTCAAACTGATTAATAAATGATTATGTGTATTTTATCTGCTCCTTAACTAATTCTAGATATCTTATCCGAATTGTTTAAATGTGTAGAATTCACATAAGCTTGTTTTTCATCAACCGGTCAAAATTTACAGCAGGGCATGCAAATTAGGGGGAGGTTAGGACGATTCCAAGGGCCAGACGAGTGAGAGGGGGTCTGGAACGTTTTTTTTTTTACCAATGGGGACCCCCCTTACACCGCTATCACAGAGGGGGCCCAGAAACCATAGTGACACCCCTGATTACATGGCAGAGTTGAAAACAAAATGCCATATAATCTTTTCTGAAGACAGTAAGAACCTTCAGAGGTACATTCATATAATTTAATTCATTCATATATTCATAATTCCCTTAGCACTCTTTTGAAACCTCCTATCTTTCCGCCATGTTTTCACACAAAACAAAACTACTCTGTGTGCTGTGCACATGTGAGACTGTTACTTAAAACTTTGCTTTATGCTGGACAGTAGTTATTAGTTTATTTATCCTGAGTTGTTCAAATTGTGGTAATATAATACGGTTTTAATGATGATTAAAATATTAAACTGTATACTAAAAGTGGCTTTGTCATTGCTGTGTAACGTTCCTGAACATTTTATCATGATTTATTGTAAAACCGGTAATCGTTTAATCCCCAATAGATAGTCTTGAAATGTTGTAATAACAGTAATTAATTTGAATATGAACATTTGATTAGTCATTGTAAATCATATAGGTGTGAAGTACTGGAAGGTTTCAGAAAGTGCAAGTTAAGTGCCTGTACATAGTTAAAGTCTATTAAAATTGGTTTATACAATATAAATTTGAATTACATGTGTTCATGTGATTATTTGATTGTATGCAATGATGTGCAAGTTTTCTCATTCTATTTTTTTTTAAATATCAAGTTTAGTCACTGTCCCAATTTAGCTTAACATGATAAATTGGAACAGTAGCATTCAGCTAAAGTGGGACATCCTATAAATAAAAATTTAATACATTGCTTAATGTGAGAAATTGTTTTGTTTTACAGAAAATGCCACAAACTGTCGGCAGAAGCAGGGAAAGAAAAATAAGAATGGAAATTTTAGAAGATTTGTTTTTTTTGTGCATAAAAAGTGCTTGTTCTCACCCACACTTACATATAAACACACAAATATGAAAGCATGTGTTAAAAACATACACTTAAGCACACAGATGGATACAAACACTTACAAGCAGGCACATTGTAGATACAATTTTGGCATTTTTATACTACACGTATATAATACATAATAATATACGTACAGTCATGGCCAAAAGTTTTGGCAGTGAAATAAATTTTGTGTTTTGCAAAGTTTTCTGCTTAAGCTGTTGCGGTGTTCATTCACATTGTTTCTAGATTATTGTGTAGAGTGATCAGATGCATTTTAAATAATTGCTAAAAGCTTAATTGGCCAAAAAAATTGACTTTTCATAAAAAACTAATTTCACTGTTTTTTTTTTTCCTGACACAAAATGACCAGCTAACATTAATTGACTAATCATATCAGCAGCACATGTGAAAGTGTGAATGAGTACTAGTCAGGTTAATTACTATAATACTAAGAGTAAGATAAGAGCTGACTGTAAGAGCTGACTGATTGCTATAAAAGGAGGGAAGAAACGCTTCCAATCATTGTGTTCTTGTTAGCAATGGTTACCTCGAAAGAAACACGTGCAGCCATCATCGCCTCACATGCAAAGAAATTGCAACAAAGAATGTTGCACCAGAAAGAACCATTTGCCGGATCATCAAGAACTTCAAGGAGAGAGGTTCGACTGCAGTGAAGAAGTCTTCAGGACGTCCCAGAGTGTCCAGCAAGCACCAGGACTGTCTCCTCCCAAAGAGTCAGCTACGGAATCATGTCACCAGCAGTGCAGAGCTTGCTCAGGAATGGCAGCAGGTTGGTGTGAGAGCATCTGCACACACAGTGAGGCCAAAAGTTTTGGACAACGGCCTGGTGTCAAGAAGGGCAGCAAAGAAGCCACTTCTATCCAAGAAAAACATCAAGGACAGACTGAAACAAGCAGAAGCCCACAAATTGTGATCAACTCCGAGAACTAATAAGGCAAGAATGGATCGCCATCAGTCAGGATTTGGCCCAGAAGCTAATATCCAGCATGCCAGAGCGAATTGCAGAGGTTATGAAGAACAAGGGTCAACACTGTAAATATTGACTCATTATACTTTTTTTGCCAATAAAAGCCTTTAAAACTTATGATATGCTTGTCATAGATTTTCAGTATACCATAGAAACATGTGGGAAAATTATCTACAAATACTGAAGCAGCAAACTTTGCAAAACACAAAATTTGTCATTGCCAAAACTTTTGGCCATGACTGTACATCAATTATTTTTGTCCTTATCAATTCTTTAAATTTGTACTTCTCTTGGAGTGCTTTGATTCAATAAATGTTAAGTGTTTATGAGTTCACAATCGATATCATAATCTGCTCATATGTCTGTTTTTATAAGTTATTCTTTGAAATTTCGAAACATTTCTGTTGAAATACATTATGTATACTATGTCCTGTTGTAAGAAATTGTATTATCTAAGTACAAACTAGATAAAAAGTAAAAGTCTGAAGAATAAAAATGGGTACTTAACATAGGCCTAAGTGCAATAGTAGAGAGTGCATCTAGGAAAACTGTAAAGTCAAGGTGCTCTCTGGTCTAGGGTTTGTAGTAGTCCATCAAAGAAAACTTTAGGATGACCATGGCAAAAAAATAAAAAATTTAAACACGTTGGAGAGTTTTTAAATGTTTTGTATATAGCCATCTGATAATAAAGGCTTTTTAATCTAAAGAATGCCATGGCCATCCTAAAGTTTTCTTTGATTCATTTTTGAATCTCTGTATGTTTAAAAAACAACACATATTCCTTAAAAAAAAAACATTTTGGGCGATACAAGACAATTTTTTTTTTTAAATTGTAATTAATACTAAGTTTACCAAAAAGTGTCCCACTTCTGCTGACTTCACCCTAAATCTTTCTGTCAGAGCATGAATCCCAGACATTAGGGTGTAATATAATTGAAAAATTAGGTCAAAACTAGTATATCATTAATGAAATATATTAATGTTACAGAAAATATCAAGTATTTTATATTAGGAAAATAGTCCATAGCCTACATTTAATGGTACCATACACACACACACTGGATCTCTCTTGCTATTGCGTAGTGATTAGAAGGGTGTCATTTACATTCATCCACAGTCTTGGTTGTGTAGGGGGTGTTCTGGCATTCTGCTAGTGTTTACCGCAGCAGGTTTGCCTCCGGGTCACCTTTATTATGACTGTAGAGGACCTGAGGGCGGGAGCGCACAATCATCACGGTCTGTGATATTTCTCAGAGACGGAGCAGCTCTGAGACTCTCTACTGCGGCGGCGAGCACGGCTTTCCTCTCACGCAAAGCCCTTAAGACTCTGTTGTTTTTTCTTTATTTGTTTTCTTTGCTTACCTCTGGTCGATAAACCCCGTATGATCTAAACATTATTGTTCCAATTATGCGACCCAGAACAACTTTTGCCCTCATCTTCAGTCAGTTGCTTGCTGCGTAGCGAGAATTCATTCATATTCCGTTTGAACGACGGATGACCATCATGTTAATTGCTGTTGGATGTACATTGGTTTGCCGTGCTGCTGGATTAATCAGGGGGCGCAGCACATTCTAAAGTGTTTTTGCGACATGGAGTCGGATCGATAATGATTTTAGTTGGGCTGTAATACTGACCGGACTAAAGGTAAAAGTCTTCGTTGAAGTGGATCCTGAGAGACTGAATGTCTGTGCAGTAACCGCAGGGATTAAACGCGAGTGGAATCAAAAGCGCGCGGCTGATATGGGTGAGCACTTGGAATCCTGGGATAAAGTTTATCCTTGACTATTGATGAGTATTCATGAAAAAAAATATATATATATATTTATTTCAAATCCATGTCATATCAATTTCTGATTTAAAACATTAATCGGTCAATTTGTGTAAAATGAAACCGGGTTATAAAAATGCACTCTTTCTTTAGTCTTCACATATATCTAAAATGAGGAAACTGCATTTTTCTTCTGCATTCCTTAGACAGGTATTATTCAGGGCAGTATGAAAATCATCTCAGGCACAGGTGTGTAACGTCGCATTTCAATGACATTTTGGCTTGCTTGTCCAAATGACTGTCTTTCTGGTATTTTCAACGCACAAATTAGTGATGGGAAGTTCGACTCATTTCCCCGAATCGGTTCTTCCGAACAATTCGTTTCAAAGAAGCGGTTCCAAAAAAAAAAAACTGCGTTTTACGTAAGCACGTGGTCTCTGACATCAAAATGTGCCATCATAGTGGCCTAAAACTTTAATATAAATCTCTTTGTGTGCACATATTGTTATTACTGTTTTCCTATTGTATTTTTTGTGATTTGTTTTGTCCCAGTTTAGCTTTGCAGCCATGATTTAGTTCATTAGGACCCTAAATATAATTAAACAGTACTACAGTTAATCTCCGATGAAAAATGTTAGTAGCTTATGTTTTAATAAAAATGTTAAAACTAACTCACTTGGCTTAAACAATCTTGGTTCACAGTTGACTTGCTGAGCTATTTAATTCATTCATTCAATCATTCATTCATTCATTCACTCATTCATTAATTTCTTTCGGTGAGCCGTAAAAGTAATGAAGCCAAAACAACTCAATATGGTAAGCTCATCTCCTATCCTAAAGAGAATATGAAATGTCCTAAATGTGATTGATAGTTCAATGGAGCATCCAGTCAGTGAGGAAGGTTTTAGTCTGTTCCATTCACTCTTTTTCTGGACCAATTTCTTGTCCTCAAAATATAAACGATGAAAAACATCTTATGGAGATTTTTCTATCTGGTTCTTAAAAAGAGTGATATTTCCTTAATGTATTTAATATATATATATATATATATATATATATATATATATATATATATATATATATATATATA